>NC_054056.1:56571961-56764042 GCF_017639655.2 Falco naumanni | reverse complement strand
AACACACTGCAATTGTTCAAGGAGAATCTGTGGGCTTTCATTGCTGGTATTTAAAATATGGCAACCTTTGATTTTATTTGTCTATAAAGGAAACAAAATATTAGAAGAGAGCCTGAAAATGAAAGAAAAAGCACTTTACTTGAAGTCTCATCAGGTCAGCAAATATCATTCATCACCAGATATGTGCAGGAAATGTAAACACAGGTCAAGTTTAAAGAAGATGTAGGCATAAAAACAGAATGACAGACACTTGTCTAATTTATGTCAGAGGTCCTACACAACAACTTTGAGTGTATGTGGGAGAACAAAAAAATACAGACGGAGAGGGATGAAGGTTCCTTATGATGTCTCCTCTTACAAATTGAGGAGGAATAAAAAAAAGACATGCAGTGTGTTAAAACTCTAGGGACCTGCAAGTAACATGCCTCCTCAAAGCCCCTTAGTTGGAAAAGTTCTGAATCATCCCTTTATATGGTTGTCCTAAAAACCAGCATAATTGGAACCTTAAAGTGAGAAGCTGATACTGAAAATGAAGTGTCTCTGCTCTGGCAGCCGTTCATGGAAGAATAACTTTTCTTTTGCTCTGTATCTTCACCAGACATTTTCCCCAGCTAAGGTGGATCTGCTGGAAAACCACTGCTGGTAATCATTTGTACTGATTTCTGCTCAGCTGATGGAGAGGCAACACTTGCATCAGTTCACACACCGTAAATGCTTGTCAAACCTATGAAAAACAACAAAAGCACTAACACAGCCTTTGAAAAACCCAAAGCAATACCTCTGTCTTCATCAGGAGGTAAGCCTTGGACTGTCATTTTGTACAGCTTACAAATCGGAGGCCAAGACCTGATATTACTAAAGTGCTGGCATCAACCACATTGCCTCAACTGTCTTACTATATCTACCTAAACATTTATAATTTGAAGAAACTATGGTTTGGACTTTTTCACTCTAATCCAGAATAATTTTCTGTTATATTTGAGCTTTTAAATAAGTAAAATAGATTGATAACAGTTTACTGAATATATTTAAATTGTTTCAATGTAGCAAAAAAAAGTCTGGCAACTATATTTATCAGTATTATTTTAGTAAGAGGTATTTTATCAGGTATTTGCATACATTAATATAAAAGTAAGACATAGCAAAAAAAAGATAAACTAGTGTTCAATGACACTGAGATCTAGAGTGCATTATTAACTACTTTCTGGCGTAGGTGATCAAGGAGCCAACAAGGAACATCACGCTTACAAAAAAGGAAGAACTGGTTGGGGATGTGGAAACTGGCGACGTGCTTGGCTGCAGTGACCATGAGAAGGTGGAGTTCAGGGTCCAGGGAGAAGGAAGCATGGCAAAAAGCAGGACACAACACTGGATTTCAAGAGAGCACACTTGACCCTTTTCAGAGATCTGTTTGGAAGCATCCTGTGAGATACATTCCTGGAGGGAAGACAGGTCCAAATATGCTTGTTGATATTCATGGCTCACCTCCTCCAAGTACAAGAAAGACTTCTCCCAACAAATAGGAAATCAAGCCAAAAATCAGGAGGATGTCTTCATGGATGAACAAGTTGCTCCAAACTGAACTAAGACATAAAGTGGAAGTATGCAAGAAGTGGAAGCAAGGGCAGATGGCCCAGAGTGACTATAGAGTTGTCTGATTGTGCAGGAATAGGTTTAAGAAAGCCAAGGCTGGAATGGAGTTGAAAGAGACTTCCAGGGAAAATGTGGTCATGCTGCTGAGTGGGGCAGGGGACCAAATGAAAAATGACAAAGAAAATGACGAGATACTCAATGTCTACTTTGCCTGAGTCACTAACAGTAACACCAGCCTTTGAGACTCTCAAGTACCTAAGACTAGAGGGAATGTCTAGATTAAGGAAGACTTACCCTTGGTTAGGAACCACCAGATCAAGGAGACCTGCACATACATAAGGCCATGATGGGTTACACCCGTGAGTGCTGAGGGAGCTGCCTGGTGTTATTGCAAGGTCACTCTAGATTATCTTTGAAAGGTCATGGCAACAGGAAGAAGTTCCTGAGGACTGGAGGAAAGCAAATATCACCTCTATGTTCAAAAAGGACAAGAAGAAAGATCTGGAGAACTACAGGCTGGTCAGTCTCACCTCAGCCCCTGGGAAGGTGGTAGAGAGAAATCTCCTGGAAACCATGTCCAAACACATAAAGGACAAGAACGTGATTGATAAGCATGGATTTATGAGGGGGAAAACATGCTTAAGTAACCTAACAGCCTTCTACAATGAGATGAGACAGCACCAAACATTCTGATTAGAGGTCAATCACAGTGGTGTACTCCAGGAGCTGATGGGCCAATAATGTTTAACATCTTCATTGATAACCTGAGGACAGAGTGTACCCTCAGCAATTTCATGGGTGACACAAAACTGTGAGGAGTCGTTGATAAACCAGAGGGCTGTACTACCATCAAAGAAGACCTAGACAGGCTGGAGAACCAGGCTTCCAGGAACCCTATGAAATTCAAGAAGTGAACTGCAAAGTCCTGCATCTGGGGAGAAATAATGCTAGGCACCAATACACAGTAGGGGGCAACTTGCTGGAAAGCACCCCTGTGGAGAAGGACCTTGGGGCCCTGGTGGACAACAAGCTGATCCTGAGCCAACAAAACACCTTCACGGCAAAGGCAGCCAACAGTATCCTGGGCTGCATTAACAAGATTGTTGCCAGTAAGTCAAGGGAGGTGATCTACTCAGCACTGGTGAGGCCACACTTGGAGGGTTGTGTTCAGTTCTGGGCTCTGCAGTGCAAGAAAGGTATGGATTTACTGGAATGAGTCCATCAGAGAGCCATAACGATGGTTAAGGGAACATCTTTCATGTGAAGAGAGGCTGAGAGCTGGGACTGTTCAGCCTGGAGAGATTAAGGGGAGGAATCTCATCAGTTTGTATAAACATCTGAGAGGATGGAATAAAGATGAAAGAGCCAAAGTCTTCTCAGCAGCATCCAGTGACAGAACAAAAGGTAAGGAGCAAAAACTGAAACACATGAGATTCCATTTGAACACAACAAAACACCCTTTTACTATGCGAATGGTTAAATACTGGAGCAGGTTATCCAGGGAGGTTGTACAGTCTCCATCTGTGGAGATATTCCAAATCTGACTGGCCTTAGTTCTGGACATCCTGCACTAGTTCATGCTACCTGAGCAAGGGGGTTGGACTAGATTATCTGAAGAGGTCTCTTCCATCCTAGGCAATTCTGTGATTCTGTGAAATCTGAGGTTAGCTAAGGTAATAATTTGGAAATAGGAACTATGCCCTTTTTTGATATGTTCCTATTGCAAGTCAAGCTGTACCAAAAAAAAAAAAAAACAACCAACCACAAAACCCCAAACAAACAAAAACCAAACCAAACCAAAACCCAACCAAACAACCCCAAAACAACAACGAAAAAGCAAACCCCCAAAATCCACCCCAAACCCGACACCTAACTTGTGAATGTAGCTTTCATACATAATACTGTAAGAAGAGATAATACACTATGAATGTATCTTTTTACTTTTGTTTTGTAGAGAGTTAAATAATTTGTTGCATAGTGGAAGTGTAATATTCAATTAAACCTACCCTCAAGGAGAAAAAGTATTTGAACAACACCATAATCTTAATGAAATGAGTGACATTTCAAACTTCATCAGTATGGAATCTGGAAATAGTATGTCTTAGGCTCTATGAAATACTTTTACCTTTTATAACAAATTATCTGTCTTCAGTACACTGTAATTATTCATCAATTGCATGGCGTTTTGTCACATTAAAACAATTTTTCTTGAAACAATATAGAAAAACTAAGAAAATTTTATGCTGTATTTGCAGATATTAAAAATTAATTAATTTCTATCAACTTACTATCTAGGTGTGTGCATATTATACAATAAATCACTTTAGGGAGATACCATGTCCACTTCTGATGTTTAAAAGTTGTTTTTTTCCCCTTGGGAAAAAGAAAACCCATAACACGATGGTGAGATCTTAAAATGTAAAGACCTCAAAGAGATGCTGAAGTCTAAACTACTGGTTTATAACTGATTTAATATTCTCAGATGACCAGTGTGATTTAAATATACTTTTACACTGTGTTTCAAACATATCAAATTTGCTGCTTACAAATACTTTCAGACTCCATACAGACCAGCTGTACCAGATTCTGGAAATTCTGAATGCTTAAAAATATCTTGATGCTAATAATAGGTAAATAAAAATGTTCTTTGACTCTCTCCCTCTCCCAAAGGTACTGTGTATTGTGAAAATCGAGGAAAGCCTATGCTTGTTCAACATCTGATGCAGAAACATCAATCCTCCGTAATATTCAGTCACTATTATTAGAAGGTGCATTCAGAACGGAACATAGTGGTCTCCCTCTATCTACAGGCCCAGTATAAATGCACAAGAAGGAGTGGTTTTATGGGTTTAATCTGAGCTTCTCACACTTGTATGGCAGGTGCCAATATTCACTGACCCATTACAGTCACTACAGGATTTCTACGGTTCCTACGCAATAACCCCCTGCTGAACACAATAGTCACAGTATTAGAAAACCTGTATTATTATGGTCACAGGATTATTATACAGTCAAATGAAGCCTTAAATATCTACTGTAGCCAAAAGAATTCGCTAGATTTGTTAAAATCTTCAAGTCAGGAATGGTTTTCACTGATGGGTTCATCGTGTATTAAATGTAGAGAATAATCCAGTATCCAGCACTGTCTTTGAGGCAAAACCATGCTAGTTAGACTGCATGGGAAACTATTCCCAAATACTGGGAATTCCCAAGAAAGTTTCCGTTGTATTGTGCAAAACCTAAATTCTTCAATGTATCTTGGGGTTTGTTTGGGTTAGCCCCCCATCTCCCCCACTACAAAGATAACAAAACTGGCACTTAACAACCAAACACCCATTACAAAGAAAAACAAAATGTAACACAGCATATAAAGCAGCAAGTCACTGTTTTCCATTTGTTTCTATTCAGCACATTGCAATATTCTTATTTGCAAAGTATCCTTTTTGTGTTGATTACACAAATAATTTCAAAGAATAAAATTTCTGTGTGTATAACCAAGTAGTTTTGAACTCTGTTCTGACAGCTTTCCAATATGGGGTTTGAAAATTTGCTGATATCCTATATGTAGAAAAAAGAGTACAGCAAACTTGGCATTCACATGGAACTATTTTGCTTGTCAGTAATTAATAGAGTCCTGTAGTACCATAGGCAATGACATTTTATAATCCTAATCATAATTCCTTTAAGATTCATCCCCAAATCAATTAGCTTTCTTGCTGCCAGTGTTGATTATATTCTTTTGAAGGCATTAGGCTGCAGGTTTCCTCAGCACCTACAGCACAAAACATACTTGCCTTTACCATAGTTCAAGTACAAAATAATGCTGTTATGTCAAAACATGGGTTGATATACTGAAGTACTTTATTTTTCAAAGGACACAACAAGAGTGAACAAGTGTATACACTTATACAGTATCTTTATTTTTGCAAACAGTCTCTGAAGTTTATCTCCAAATCTACTCTTTCTACTTTCTTCCATCTTATCTTCACGACTGTTCTTTTCTTGTCTTATACACATACACATCTCTACTTCCCTACCATTTTCCTACCTGTATTCAATTGCACATTAATTGATCACAGTTTTGGCAAATAATAGTAACAGGCTATTCAACACCATCTGCAACAGCAGAAGATACAGGGTTGGGGTTTTTTTCTAGTTAAAAGAATTAGCAATATAATGGTTTGATCATTAAAACCCCAAATTGCCAGACTGTTGGAAAGAGAAAAGGAAGATTATATACCAGTTTTAATTAATGTTCACTTTATGAAAGTGTTCAGGCTGAAAAATACTCAGGACTCTGCTGGCCTCTGTAAAGAATACATGAAGGCTTGGTCCTTGTCCTGAAGAGCTTAGTCTCAAAGAAAACTTAATATTTGAAGACAATTAATGTAGAGAGAATAATTAAGTTGTCTTCCAAAAGGCTCCCTAAGAATCATTTAATATCTAAACCCACTTTAATACCCATAATGGAAGGAATGGTTGAAGGCTGCCATGTTCAGCACTCTTCTTATCCCCTTAATTTCCAGCAAACAAACTTATACATGCCAGCCCCTACTCTTAACAGCTGGCTGCCTATTTCTTTTGGAATGAATATTTCATTAAAATAAAGGTTAACACCATAGGGTGTTAATAGCATTGCATTTCTATTCACAGCACTAAGTGTAATTTGATTCATCAATAGAAGAAAAAGAAGGAACAGAAGGAATGGCCTTTAGTGAAAGATGCTCCAGGAAGACAAATGTCAATAAAAAGCAAACGGTGTTTTGCTTATCGCCTTACAAATAGCTATTTCTTGTTTATGCACTTAAGAGAATAAGCTTCTTTCTAGGCCATCAGCTTGGCACAAGGGATCATTTGCCAACATGGCACTGAAATAAGAGTTCACACATCCCGTGCAGTGTCCTACTGCTCAACCGCAGCAATCAAATATATATGAAGCCCTATGCTCCTTCAAATGTCAACAAGTTTAGGACCAGCAGATCAGAGAAATCAATAACTTAATCTTTTGCTATCGTGTTCTCTTTAAAATTCCAAGAACGTCAAGCAAATACAAGACCATAATACAAATGCCATATAAAGACCATAATGCCAAAAACTTTCAAGACTTGAAGAAGCAAACACTATTAAATGTAGATTTTTTTATACAACTATAGTGTTTCTGAATAAGGCCTCAGTTCTTCCAGTTCTCCTAAAACAGCTGTAAAGCTTGGTGAAAGCACTTCTAAATTATTCTCAAACTCCTCGAAATTTCTGTAGTTTCCTGTAGTTAGCTTGATCCCAATCATTTCATGTGGTAGAAAGAAAAACCAAACACAATTTATAATGCAAAAGCCCACCAACAAACAAATGTGAATCTTCAAGCACATAAATGCAATAGGCACATTTTTCAAAGTCAAAAATATAGCAACATATCCACTCTTCAATCGAGAAGGCATTTTGAAAGCAGTTGCTTCTGAAAGCAGCTGATGTTTGAACAATGAAGTTAAAAAAGTCGCAGTACAAATTAATTCCTTTCTCCTCAATGCAGTTCATACATCTGCAGGAAGGAACTCCAACTGAGTCTACCTCTGAGCATTTTAAGTCTGTGTTCTTTATCCTCTTTATCCTTTTCTTTGCCCTCTAAGAAAAAATATCAGGATCAGAAATGAAGGAATGTAGCAAATGAAGTAGATAAAAGTGTTGGAGAGTTAAAAACATGCAATAAGAGAGTTATTGGACACAATGTGGGCTAAATACTGTTCTCACTGGCCAGTCATCTAAACCAGCACAGGCCTGTCAGTAAACTGAGGATCCAACTCTGCACTTTGTTTCAGATGTGCAAATCCAACATGTGCTCAGCATAGGCCAGTGCTGAATTCCACCTTCTGACTGACCAGCCTCTGATTTCTCACCAGAGCTGGGACTGATGAGTTTGCATGAGTTTACATCTCAAGAAAATAGAAGCCTCTGTAACATCTGTGGAGGAATTAAGCCTCTTGGGAAAATAAATCATCTCTGTTTCTACAAACATAAGCAATTTAACCCTCCTTATGGATGTCTCTTCTCCCCTTCCTCTCTTACTGCCTTTAGCTAGCACATTTCACATGAACTGAGCCATGTGAAAAGTAAATTGTTTGTATGGTTTTATACTAAACAAAGGACAGATATCTGGACAAACTGAGTATAAAGATAAATTGTCATTTTTATTTTTCCCTAAAAAAAAAATATTATCGGTAGTGCTTAGAGGGTAAAAGAATTACCCTGGCTGGAAT
Source organism: Falco naumanni (assembly GCF_017639655.2). Classification (NCBI taxonomy): domain Eukaryota; kingdom Metazoa; phylum Chordata; class Aves; order Falconiformes; family Falconidae; genus Falco; species Falco naumanni. Next base: position 56,756,198 of record NC_054056.1, on the reverse strand, counting down.
CCATTTTAAAAGAGCAATTTTAGATTACTCTCTGGAGAACAGAACAACTTGATCAATTTTATTCATATTTTCAGGATACACTTTGAAAGATCATCTGAAAAAATAATTAAGACAAAAAGAATCCCTAGAGGTAAAAAAAAAAAAAAAAAAAAAAAAAGGCAGAGAAACAGAAGATTAAAAACAGGCTAGTAACGGAACACTTATTGAAGCCTTAATTAAGAGAAGACACTTGATCCCTCTGTAATCACTGCCTTGAATTAAATGTCTCAAGTATAATAACTAAAATAGAATGGTACCTTTCAAAGCCATGGAACAGAACAACCTACCATTTGTTCAACATTGATACGCAGAGTAACAAAATCTCTGAAGTTTTGAATAATTAGCATTTCTGCAAGGGAAATGAGACTACTTTCCTTCACATCAGGATAAGCCTGAAGGAAATCTATTGAAGTTAGGTTTTCACTAACATAAACAAGAAGGAGAAATCAGGTAGATAAAAGGGGAAAAAGGACACTTTATAGGATGACACTGTAAAGACAACAAAGAAAAAATAATTGTTCTTAAGCAGTATACAGATGAAATGCAATAATGAAAGAAAATTAAAGAAACTTAAATTAAAGAAAATTAAAAATAAAAAGTGTCTTAAAATTTGTTTATATCCTACTAACTTAAGACACCCCTATATTCAGGGGATATAATACATACATGTTTAAGTTTTCAAATCCTTATTCTAAGTTCTTGTCTTGCAGCAAGTTTAGTACTAGAGTTTGGGGCTTTTTTTGACAAATGCAATAGCAATACCCTGATGCCTTATTAAGGAAACAGAAACAATGTTGAAAGCTGTTTCATTGTCAGGCTACTTCACTGTAAATTAAAAGGCCTGCAGACAAGCACATATGGCACATCAGGTATGGGACAGAGACTGTCTCATTAAAAGCACCAAGAATGTTTATGACAAGAAGTGAGGCAAAATCCAGAAAATTAAATACAGGAAGTTTCCATATATTCAAAATATCATTCAGTTTCTAAAGTCTTTATTATACGTATAACATGGGAAACAATAGGGAATAGATTTTTTTTTTCTTCATTGTGCTACTATTTAATGTACTACCAAACAAATAAAGAAAGGGGAAGGGGAAGGGGAAGGGGAAGGGGAAGGGGAAGGGGGAGAGGGAGAGGGAGAGGGAGAGGGAGAGGGAGAGGGAGAGGGAGAGGGAGAGGGAGAGGGAGAGGGAGAGGGAGAGGGAGAGGGAGAGGGAGAGGGAGAGGGAGAGGGAGAGGGAGAGGGAGAGGGAGAGGGAGAGGGAGAGGGAGAGGGAGAGGGAGAGGGAGAGGAGAGTCTTCCAGTGTAGTAGTGGGGTTCTGGTTTTGCTGTACAGTTTTATTTAAACCAAATTTGCTGAATTCTGCTGCTTTCTCAGATAGAAATCTATTTGTTTATAACTTGGTATGTTTCAGCTGAGTCTTTACCTTCTACAGCATAAAAACCAAAAAGACATCTCTAACTTAAGAGTTCTAAAGGTCAGCAGGAAAAGCAAACCAACACAAAGAAATAAACAAACAAACAAATGGGAAATATGAATTCTCAGAGCTCTTACCAGCTTCCTCCTAGCCAAGGTGAGGGATTATATTGCACAAGTATCAAAGAAGTTAAAGGACTTTATGGACTTGCAGGCCTTTCTGATTACACAGATCCCATTGAAACTTAAATCTGTATGTTGTGTCCTCTTCACAGGTTCCTGAGATCATAGTGCCTGTGAAAGCTCTGCCTGTAATAGCTGAAACGTGGAAGAAAGCTGCAGTAATCCCAGTGTGCCTGCACAGCCTGTTTCCCAGGAGAGAAGCAGGTGACTCAGTTCCTTCTGGAAAGCTTTTTCCACATTATTAACAAATGCTTTTAGCAAAGGAATCACCTCCTAGAGCCCACAACAGAGCTGAGACTCCTGCCGAAGGCAGAGGTTGCTCTGGAATTCCTTCATTAATGTCTGAATGATCTTTGATTGAACTTACACCATGCTGAACTCAAATACAATGTAACAAATGGGCAAAGAAATTCATACTGTAATTACACCACTTAGGCAATTTTTACAATTTCTTAAAGCTCTGTGACTGTTTGTTCATTCCTCTGCCAGCTGAGAAGTATTAGTTTAAATGAGAAGTGCAAATGAAAGTTATATCAATTACTGATAAAACTTGCTAAAAATTACACAGGAGTAAGTCTAGCTAGCATGCTAACAACTATGCATTAATTATCTTCATAGGTTTTGGTAGCACTTAATCTTTTTGACATTCTTTAAATTAGAGAGCAATGTGTTGCATTACTGGACCTGTGGGAGGTAGGATATCTCTAAATGGGGGGTAGCCCATGGGCCTGAACAGTAAGTTAGCGGGCTATGCCTTATTTAGCATATTTTTAAATGCCACATGTTGCTCACACTGAACTTCAAACATTACACTTAGTAGACTCCCACATTTGAATTGCATGCGATGAATTCCTTGCTGTGATACCTCCACTGAAGCTTATAAAAAAATAAGGGGCCTAAGGGGGATATAAGCAGTAACTCAGCAGAATGTTCAGATCATCAGCCCGGATTTAATATTAGGGTAGAAATCCATCAACTGAACTGTGAGGGCAGAATATTTTATCTCTCTAAGGCATACAGCAGCCAAGTGCAACCCCTGCAAAGATACTGCAATAAGAACTGGCCAGGGGTTATTCAGCAATATGTCCGAAAGGACATTAAAAGCTTTAGTCAAACATCTTCATCAATGTAAACCTATGCCCATCCTCAGAATAACAAGCAACACAGCATTATACCACCTTTTCTGACTCACCCTCTCAATACACATGGGGACAAGGTTTCAACTTGGATTTTTAATGATGTTTATTTTCAGAGTGACAGGTCAGAGTGGAAATAAAGGATTTCTTCCCAGCCTGCCACTGGAAAAAACCTTAATTTTCATTCATAAATGCTAAGCATGGTCAAACCTTTGCTGACTTCCCAACTAGACTATGTGTGTTTGTCTCTGCTTTCAGCTGGCACTCAACACCCTGAAGAACTGTGTCCTTTACTGAACAAACTGGCAGATTTTCTTCTTTTCTTTGCATCAGGTACATGAAATAAGTAAATGCACAATGAGACATATGGGTTTAGCTATAGAGAAAAAGTTTCTTTTGTGGAATTCTTGAAAGAAAAGTCTCCAATTCTTTTCCATCACTTCAGTATTCCTAGAAGACAGTGGCACAGATGCTGTTTCTAGAAAATACATATTATCACAGGCAAGAACTCAGTAGATTGGCAGGGATGATTCTTTCTTGTGTTGGCTGGATCCAGAAAGCAAAGCATTTAATGTAAATCTACTGATGTTTTTTGGAGCAGCTGTTTCTAAAAAATAGCACAAAAATTGACGAAAGTACGTCAGCTTTCTTGTGAGTGCCATGAAAAATTCCTTTGAGGCAAAGCACAACAGATCAATTCTCAGAGGGCTTTTGGCACTAGCAGAACCCAAAATCTAAGCTTCACAAAATTATTTTTCAAGACAAAAATAGAAAAACAAACCACCACACATAGTCTTCAAATTTTAACAACTTAATAAAGTTAGAAAGGCTCAATATGCAACCTTTTCCATACAGATGGCAATTTTTTTCTGACATGAAGTGATACATACCATATACAATAGCATAATATAATACCACTATGCAATTATGTTTCAGACATATTCTAAGGTGTTTGTAGACATTGGAGGGGGGTAGTATATATAAGTAGGATACAGTGATATAATCTGAATGTGGCATGTTGCTGTTTAGTTTCTTCCAATTACTTTATTGCTATTGCTTTAACATAGTATTTTCTTCCTTTTTGTGACACTTGAATATGTTTTACAAATGTACCGTTAATTTAGAAAAACACACACACATATATATGGGGGTTTTAGAACTACTTTTCTTTCTTTTCCATTGATCTAACTCTCTCTCCCAATAAACCGACTACAGTACAAAGCAACTAGAATGAAAACACCAGTGCTAGGTCCATAAAGCAGTGGTAGAGTTTACCTCCACAGTGTCTGTTCAAGGATGTAGTGGGTTGACCCTGGCTGGATACCAGGTGCCCACTAAAGCTTCTCTATCACTCCCCTCCTCAACTGGACAGGGGAGATAAAATATAACAAAAGGCTCATGGGTTAAGGACAAAGACAGGGAGATCCTTAGCAGTTACCATCACAGGCAAAACAAACTTGACTTGGGGAAATTAGTTTAATTTATTACCATTCAAATCAGAGCAGGATAATAAGAACTACAATTCAAAACTTCATTCCCTCAACCCCTTCCTTCTTCCGAGACTCAAATTCACTCCCAATTTCTCTGCCTCCTCCTACTGAGTGGTACAGGGTGACAGGGAATGGGGTTTGCGGTCAGTTCATCACATGTCTCTGCCGCTCCTTCCTCCTCACAGTCTTCCCCTGCTCCAGCATCAGGTTCCTCCCATGGGAGACAGTCCTCCATGAGTTTCTCCAAAGTGATTCTTTCCTGCAGGCTGCAGTTCTTCATGAACTGCTCCAGCATTGATCTCTTCCATGGGCTGCAGTCCTTCAGGAACAGGCTACTCCAGCATTGATCCACCACAAGGTCACAAGTCCTGCCAGTAAACCTGCTCCAGTTTTGGCCTCCCACAGGGTCACAGCCTCCTTAGGGGATCCACCTTCTCCCACATGGGGTCCTCCACGGGCTGCAGGTGGCTATCTGCTCCACCGTGGACCTCAATGGGCTGGGGGCCAAGCCTTCTTCACTGTGGGCTTCACCACGGGCTGCAGGAGAATCTCTGCTCCAGCACCTGGAGCCCCCCTGCCCCTCCGTCTGCACCGATCTGGGTGTCTGCAGGGATGTTGCTCTCACATATTCTCACTCCTCTGCTGCAATTTTGTTGCACAGGTTTTTTTTGCCTTCTTAAATACTTTATCACAGAGGCAGTACTACCATTGTTGATGGGCTCAGCCTTGGCCAGCAGTGGGTCCATCTTGGAGCCAGCTGGCACTGCCTCCATTGGACATAAAAGAAGCTTCTAGCATCTTCTTACAGAAGCCACCCCTGTACCCTACCCTGCTACCAAAATATTGCCATGCAAACCCACTACATGTTATGGGGTTTACAACATGTAAGGGAAGTACTAATAATCTAAATGGTCCAGGTACTGTGATACTGTGATGGTGTTAACAGACTCAGATATAACAGTACTGATCAAAGAAGAGTCAGCCTAGTCCCAAAGGTTGTTCAGGAAATTTAGCAACAAAGCCCACTGAGTCCTAAAATTATATCAGCAGTGCAACAAAGCTATAGCAACTAACTCAGGAAAACCTAGCTTGAGTAACCCACATGTTCATAAAGAAATGAAATGCAGCAAAATCAAGTCCCTCTCAGCTTCCACAGTAACAAGGTTCCTCACACGGAGTAAAAGAAGTTTGAGACACCAGGCCTGGGTCTGGTCACTTTCTGTGCTGTCACTCAAAACAGTATGCTGAACTTTTTTTACTTTTCACAGAGGCTAAATGAATCAAAAATATTCTAACTTCACCTTAAATCAAGTGTTAACGAGTTAAGTAGTACAATGCAATGGGAATTCAGGTAAATGTTTCTGGGAGAAGATTGTTTTTTAATTGTCTCCTACAAACATTTGCTTCATTCTCCCTTGAGACAGGCACCAGCACCCACATTAATCTCCATTCTTGTCTCCATTTCGTGTCTGTCATTATATATTAAAAGCTGTCCGTGATTTGAGAAAAGAGCATAAACAACCAAATAAAAGGATATGAAAAAAAAATTAAAAAAATACCCCTGGTTGGGAAAGTAAGTCATAAGCATCCAAACTAGTCAGCAAAAAGCAGGAAAAAGTAGAGAAACACTAAACAGAAATAAGACTTAGAAGGTGAGCTAAAAGCAATGGAATATTGTCTTTGCCTGAAGGACTGATGTAACCACAACTGCATATGCCTCGAGGTCATCCACTGACTTCTTTCTCCCTTATCCAAAGGATAGTTAGTGGGGGTAAGCCAGCAAGATGTTGACAAGGTGGTGTCCCAGTTTTTTGTGAGTTCACAGGGGTGTGCAAAGGAAAGGACTTGTGATATAGTCTGACCTCTGAATGAGATTCTGGAGGAGATGGGATATGAATTGGAACCTGTGCAAATATGACCAGGTATAAGTGATTCTCTTCTTATAGCAGTGTATAATGCCAACCCAGAATATAGACCAGCTAGATAGCTGGGCAATTCCACCATCTTTGGTTGTAGCTAACAAAGACAGATACCTGAAACGGAAATAAGGAGTTGTTCCTGCACTGTAAACCAGGCAGTGATACAACAGAGGAGATACAAAATCTTAAAAGTGTGATGGAAAGAGTAACATTTTTGCGCAAGCAGAATGTAAATATACTAAAACTCCTGTGTTTGATTCCATAACCCAAAGCTAGAAAATTCTGGTTTCACCATTTTTACTCTCTCTTATCATGTAAGAAATTAATACTTTTAACTTCCAAATAATGCTTAGAATTATTAAATTAGTATTTTGTTAAACTTTATGGATTATCTCTTTGAGTAGCTATACAGCAAGCAAAATATTTTGTGTCCTAAAAGATTACTTCCTTCCAAAAAAGAGAAGAAAAATATTTTATTCCACTTTAACCTTAAAATTATTTCACGTTGCTGTTGGACTGTAACAGCTTTTTCTTGCACTCCTCTTTTACAGACTCTTTGCAACTCCAGTAGAAAGCTAAAAATAAACACACCAGCAACACTCAAATGCCGTTTCATACGTTAGACATGACTGAAACTGATTGATTTTTTTTTAAAACTCCTTGACTTAAAGATTTAAACTGAACTTTAAAAAGAATGCTGTATCCCTCCAGCTCAGTTCAGTTTGAATCTCAGTCACCATTTTCCTTTGATAGTCTTTGTAAGTTTCAGGCACAGCCTCAAGCAAAGACAATTCCAAAAAAAAATGCTGTAAGGATGTATTTTTCATGCCAATAAGAAAGAGATTTAAATTTGTGTGACTTCATGCAAGAAATAAAATCATACTTACAAAAATAAAAATTCAAATATAAAATATTGTAATAAATTATAAATTATTAGATGTGATTTAAATATAATAATAGTTAATAATATCATTACTATATTCTATATGGCATAGGGAAATAAATGCTATTTAATATTTGTAAATTTATAATGTAAATTTCTGCCACTGTTGTATCATGATGCTAGTTCATAAAGCACCTCAGGGTTGTTTCCCATCACAGAAAACTGCAGTGGCTTTCTATTCAAAGTCTGATCCAGTCCAGCCTTGTTTAATTCATAAGTTCTCTACAGTTAGAGTTAGTTGCTTATCTCAGAAAAGGATGAACAAATATTTGAAAACAAACAACATTAATACATTGTTATGATTGCACACATTGAAATTATAATAATATGGAAGTGCTAATGATTTTAAGTCCCAAGGGCAAATTTAACATGAATATATCATATGTACATAGCATTGTATTTTCCTGAATATATTTTCTACCTAAAACCCTAAGAGGAAGGAAAAACTTTGAGGCCTTTTCTTCTGTTATGGGTAAGAAGCCCTCCTAAAAACATAAAGATGCACATAAATCACAGAACATAACATTTTAAAAACCTGATTCACATTTCACTGATGATTTGTAAGATTTACTCAGCCAACTAAAAAAATACTGATGCTATTAACAGATCTTCAGAAATTCTTAAAGAAATCTGTTCACCAATGGAATCTGTAGGTCTTGCAAAACTGAAATCTGAAGGGATGCCAAAAGGAAAATAATCCCTTAAGCTTTAGAAACACTTAGGCTTTGGCTTGAATTTCAAGTTAGTTTCCTTCCCATCTTCCTTATTTATTTCTTGCCTCCTGCTTTTCTTCCTTCCTTCCTTCCTTTCCTTCCCCCCCCCCTTTTTCCTTCTTTTTTTTTTTTTTTTTTTTTTTTTTTTTGTTAACTACCTATATAAGCAAAGAACTAAATTTTCTCTTGCCTTCCCCATTTTTTAATACCAATTCTATTGTGTTCCATTTACTTTCTTCTATTATAAATTACAATAACTATGCAGATTTGCATTTCTGGCACTGGAGACCCCACAGCTGCGAACAACTGACAAATACTCAGACAGGCAGACCTGGAGCTTGAAAACAATGGGTTTAGAGTTAACAAAGAAAATTAAGAAATTGTATCTAACAAATGTAAAGGTTACCATATATAGTAAATTTGGATGTAATATAGAGCTGAGACCAACAAAGAAAGAAAAAAGTATAAATGATGTTAACCAAACATATAAAAATGATCCAAAGTGGAACCCAGAGTGAGGAATAAGAAAACATTGGGTTTTAAGTGTTTGGATAATCTGGACCTGAACAATAGAGAAATACTCAGGAAAGGGTGCTTATGCTTTACCAAAATTCACTATGATAGCATTTACCCAGCAAGAGGGAAGCATACCCCTTGGTCCTTAGGTGTGCTGTCACTTTCTTAAATTCAAAATAACTGCACTTCATTAAATCTATTGGGAATCCTGAGTGCAGCCTTTTGCACTCAGCAAAATCATCCTGAAGGCCAAGACAATAGGTAAGTGAGGGCATAAAGGCATTTGTGGAGAAAGTACAGATCAAAGGCTTGTGTGGAACAAGTCCTCAAGTTTTAGTTTTCCAGTTTCATTTGTCTTTCCAAGTAAACATTATGTAGGCTGAGGACTTGCTTTCCAGGAAGTACATCTGCCTGCCACTTCACTACATGGGAAGTAGTGAATGAATTTCTTATTTTGCTTTTCTTTGCTTTTGCAGCTTTGCTTGACTTTTTTTTTCTTGACCAGCCAAAAGAGGTGATTATCCCTCTATATTCAGCATTAGTGTGGCTTCACCTTGAATACTATGTGCAGTTCTGGGCCCCACAATTTCAGAAGGATATGAAGATCTTGAATGTGTTCAGAGGAGGGCAACAGAGCTGACGAAAGGGCTGGAAGGAATATCTTATGAGGAGCAACATGGGTCTTTGCGTTTGTCTAGTCTGTAGTAAAGGAGGCTGAGGGGTACTCTCACTGCTCCCTACATCATCCTGAGAGGGTGTATTGGGTTTGCACAACAAGGTTTTGGTAGTTGGTGGGGCTACAGGGGTGGCTTCTGTGAAGAGCCACTAGAAGCTTTCCCTATGTCCCATGGAACAAATGCCAGCTGGCTCCAAGATGGAGCTGCCGCTGGCCAAGACTGAGCCCACCAGCGATGGTGGTAGCGCCTCTGGGATAATATATTTAAGAAATGAGGGGTAAAATCTGTGCAACAAAACTGCAGCCAGAGAAGAAAGGAGTGAGAATATGTGAGAGCAACAACTCTGCAGACACCCAGGTCAGTGCAGAAAGAGGGGAGGAGGGGCTCCAGACACCAGAGAGAGGTTCTCCTGCAGCTGGAGGTGAAGACCATGGTGAGGCAGGCTGTCCCCCTGCAGCCCATAAAGGTTAACAGTGGAGATACCTACCTGCAGCCCACAGCAGGCCCCACACCCGAGCAGGTGGGTGCACACAAAGAAGCCTGTGACCCTGTGGGAAGTCCATTCTATAGCAGGCTCTTGCAAGGACCCATGGAGAGAGGAGCCCAATCTGGAGCAGGTTTGCTGGCAGGACTTGTGACCTCATGGGGGACTCACACTGGAGCAGCCTGTTCCTGAAGGACTACAGCCTGTGGAAGGGACCTATGCTGGAACAGTTTGTGAAGAACTAAGGACTTTGGGCTTGTCTAGTTAGGAAAAAAAGCAGGCTGAGGGGTGACCTCATTGCTCTCTACAGCATCCTGAAGACAAGAAGTGGAGAAGGAGGTGCTCTTCTCCCTGGGTTCCAGTAATAGGATATATCAGAACAGTTCAAAGCTGCACCAGGGCAGGGTTAGATTGAACATTAGGAAGCATTTATGTACCAAGAGGGTGGCCAAACACTGGAACAGGCTTCCTAGAGAGGTGGTTGATGCCCCAGCCTGTCAGTGTTTAAGAGGCGTTTGGACAGTGCCCTTAATAATATGATTTAACTTTTGGTCAGCCCTGAACTGGTAAGGTAGTTTGGACAACATGATCATTGTAGGCCTCTTCCAACTGAAATACTCTTGTTTTTCAGTGATGGGTTTGGGGTTTTTTTATTTTCTTTTCTTTTTTCTTTTCTTTTTTCTTTTTCTTTTCATTTCCTCTTTTTTTTTTTATTTTTTCTCTCCTCTCCTCTCCTCTCTCTTCTCTCTTCTCTTCCTCTTCTCTTTTAAACTGTTTTTATCTCAGCCTATGGGTTTTTTTTTTGCTTTTATCCCTTCAGTTCTCTGTCCTATCCCACTCCGGGGGAGCGAGCAAGTGACTGTGAGATCCCACCAGGATTATTCCACAACAGTACATTACCTATAGAATTAAAGAATCATAGAACCATTTAGGTTGGAAAAGGCCTTTAAGATCCTCAAGTCTAACTGTAAAGCTAACACTGCCAAATTCACCACTAAACCATCTCCACAAGTGCCACATCTACACATCTTTTAAATACCTCTAGGGATGGTGACTCAACTGCTTCCCTGGGCAGCCTGTTCCAATGCTTGACCACCCTTTCAGTGGAGAATTCTTTTCCTAATATGCAATCTAAACCTTCTCTGGTGCTAAAAAAGCATTTTTATAGATACATATAATTAATATATAATTTTATGTAGCAATTATATATATGTGTGTATATAGAAAATATATGTGTGTGTGTGTATAAAGTGTACTCTTAATACTAATTATGTAACTTAAAATTCCAGTGACCAGACAGCAGTGCCCTTCCCGGTACCCACACAGACACACAACACTTGTGCAAGCATGAGCAGCACCAACAGCCGCATGCTTTTCCTTCTCTCCAGCTAATCAGGGTCACAGTCTGCTAGTGGAACATGTGCACTCACAACACATGAATCTGTCCTGTACCTGGTTTTAGATGCTCAGCCTACACAGTATAGATAATGCCTGGTCTCCCTCTATTGCTGCACTTGCACTTTCAGTCCCCTGAGGCTAGTGGTCCTCCTCTAGTTGCTGGCACCAAGTCCTCTTATCATGCTAGTCCAGTTCGAAGATCACTGGTACCCACACATACACAGTAGGAACTCAGAGCACATCCACACAAACTGTATTTGAAAGTAGGATTTGATAAGAACATAGGATAGACTGCAGTGATAAGGCATACTGACCATAAACATACTGACCAACTCCTGCTTACACTTGACCAGCCTCTTTTATCCCCTTTTCCTTCTATTTACCTATGCTTGTTCCTTCCTGATCCATCTTTATTCCTCCCTACGGTCCTTTCTCTAAACAGTTTACACTGTCTCACACATTGCCACAATCCCCTTATAAAGCACCCCACAATACGCTTTGCAAAGACCCAAAATGCTTTTCCCCCTGCATCCCTGTAGCCCTTTATGCCACAACCCCCTTTAGTCTGCAGGGTATTACAGGGAGAGAGTTTCCCTTCTGACCCCTCCTGGTGGGTTTCACTCCATCCTCCTTGATCATCCTCCTTGGACGATCCTATGGAGCAGTCAGCTCAGTGTGCTCTGTTCTCACTGTGATTAGGTTCCTACATTTACCACTGTTCCTTGTATGCCTTCCAGGTCCCAGTGTTTAGGTGGCCAGCCCAAACCTCACAACCACAACTAACAGCACAGATGGACCTGCCTCCTGTCTAGGTATATAAGGCTATAACAAACCCCACAACTCATGCAAGCTCTCCTTTTTTTCGGAGTTATATATGCAGAACTGATCACTGACATCTTGCGCTATAGTGCTTCATATGCCTGCTATCACCAAAACTGGTGTTTGCCCTAGTGCCACACCCTGGGAGCTTGGTTGTGATTTCATACAACAATACTGCTGTCTAAAAGGCAAGATGCAAAATGGGAAAACAGTTTAGAGGAAGGAGAAGTATTCACAAATAACATTTTCATCCCAATATTTGTATTGCCATTTTCAGCCTCCAGTAGCCTCTCATCTTAAAGCTAGTATTTTATAATGAGCTGCATTTTTTACTGACTTGTGAAACAGAACATGCAAGGATCAATAGAAAGCTAAGCCTGATATTTGCTTCCTGATAGGTTAGCACCATGGGGCTAAGAAGATGGCATATATCATTAGTGACAGATTCAGCTACAGATTTTTAGCATTGGCAGAATGATGTAACCCTCATTACAAAAGAACATTGTTTAATTGATCCATTTGCTCCCAGCAGTCCTGGTTTTTTTTCCTTACAACATAAAGGCCAAATTGCAGTTCAGCTTCAGTCAAGTGAAAACATTATATTGCAGCAGGAAGAAGAAATACTCTTTGCACATTTTAATTACCATGGTTTAAATATGGGAAAGTCATTATACGATTGTTACAAATGCTGCCAGAGGACATTTAAATAATTGTTAAATTAGTACAGAGGAACTATGAAAGGATTCCTTTTTCTTTCTTTTTGTTTTTTTAATTTACTGACCCCTGACCTTTTCCTAGTTCCTAAATATTTATTTGTTTGCCACAGTTCACTTAGCTTGGCTTACAAGCATTACCATTACTACCTCAAACACATATGAACAAGACAGACTTTTATTTTCAATTATAGTGAAAATCTTAAAGCAACAAGTGTTATAACTGTCAGGCAAACTAATATATATAGGTAATAATGATAACCCTTACAGTTTCTTGCTAAAGGCAGAATATGCTGCATAGAATTTAAACAAAATGCCTATAGCTTCTAAATGGCTTCAAATAGGCAATCATTTTAGAAAGGGGAGCTAATAACTTCTTCCCTCACCACATGGAATTCTGTGGGAGAAATCCAAACATTTTTCTCTCCATAAGGCAATTGTAAAGCAACAAAAGTACCCAAAGTGCATCCTCTGTAACGGACGAGAAGCCAAACTGAGAACAAGTTATTCCAAAGGTCTAACAGGGTATTGGCAAGAATGAAGTGGTTTCTGCTGTGGCTTCTTTCTCACCTCCATTTCAAGTAATAGAATCTGTTGGCTTAAAGACTGAATCTTTTCAAGCAGCTTAATTTTTTTGCACTGAGCTCTACCCTACTGCCTCTCCCCAGAACAATAAAAACCCTGGAGCCTTCCCTTGTGAGAAAGTAATTAATTTCCTCCCCTCTGCAGATCATGCTAAATCAAGCAGTGAGCAGAATATACAAGAATATATTGAAGAGCTTGGTTACAGTTCTGTACAACCCTATCCACTTTTACAGAGAACAAATTTCTTGACATCTGCCGTGTCTATATCTTTAGTAAGTGCTCTTAATCCTATCTGGGATACCAGGATATTGTTGCAGTACAAATACTGTATTTTTTATCTCTATGAAGAAGAATGCATCTCTTTTCTTCTTTTCTTTTTCTTTTTATTTTTTTTATTTTGTTTTATTTTATTTCATTTTATTCCCTTTCCCTTCTCTTTCCCTTCTCTTCCCCTTTCCCTTCCTTTCCCTCCCCTCCCCTTCCCCCTTTCCCTTTAATTTTTCCTTCATTCCTTTTCCTTTTTCCTTTTCCTTTCCTTTTTCGCCATATTTTTCCTACAGCTAACATTCAGTTTGCTGCATTACAGTTGCAGAAAGACTTGCTTTGATTTTATATATGATAAGCTCATAACAGGTAGGACTGCAAGCTCAGAAGAAAAACAAATGGTTTTGAGCAATGGGATCTCCATATTGTAGCTTCTTTCTGTCCAAAACTGATGTATAAACGTTTAGGTTATGTGATGAAAAGCTTTTCTCCAGACACACGTGAAAGAGCTCAGGTTGGGGAACCTCAATAACCTGCTCAAAGAAACAGAACCCTGGCCCCAGTCCCCCCCAGAAAGTGATCAGACTGGGGTGAGATACAGTGCTGTCAGTCAAAAAGAGAGGCTTTCTGGACCACATTACAGAGGGAGGGTTTACTGCCTAAGGAATATGGGACTCATTATGAGGAGCAAAGGAAGAGCATTTTGGGATTGCACAAGACTTACTATGGGATGCTTAAGGGAGGAACCAAAACCAGAAATAGTGTTCTGGGGAGGAACACACAAGGGAAAACAGATGGCTAAGGGGATAAAAGATTATGGTTGTATATGAACAGGTTGCTGGTTTATAAGCTTGTCCAGCAACACTGTGTACCTGGTCAGCAGAGTCTGTCCTGTCTTCTCATTATACTCCATGTCTGACTACTTTCATGGCTGGGGTCTCTATTTGGCATGCATGTCTGTGTACAGAGCCAGACCACAGGTTCTAGGTGCCCATGTTTCTGTGCTGCAGTAACTGCAGTGAGTGTGGACAGGGATGTCAGTGGGCAATTACTACCAAATACCAAGCAAGATCATTTAAGTAGCGGGGTAAGTGGCCTGTGGTATGTGTATGCTTATCCCAGAGAAAGTTATTTGGATGACTTGGCTACTGGATTAGAGGAGTCTTGTACAACTGCCAGAGAGACTGTGGGGTCTGCGGGTCGACTAAGATGTGTCAGTGTTTGAGTGTCTGTGTGGGAAGTGACTGGGCAGAGTGAAGGTCCAGGACCAGCTTCTGGGAGCATTGTGTGTTTAAGCCTGGCTATCTGAGGGATCCACACTGTATGTGTATATATATAACATAAACATTTCCCACAAATGGATCTCCATTCTGATCAGCCAGAGAGGGAAAATTCACTCCCCATCATCATCATCATCAAAAAAAAAAAAAAAAAAAAAAAAGTAGCAATGTTGCTCCTTAACTTTGAAGTTTCATTAGTTGTTTATCTTTGTATTTCTCTTCTGTATTGTTTAACCTGTTTTGGTCAGTCAGAATCTCTTGCACATTCAACTAACCTCTGGCATGCCTCTTTCATGTCTCTTTCAAATTAGAGGTAATTTCTAAGTATTTGAGAATGGTATTTAATGTGAAAATACTTGATTTAGTATTGTATAATATAACATTTCAGGATATTTTACATCTAATGTGTACTTCAGAAACTTCAGATGATCTGTCTACATCTTATATAGGGCCTCCTGTCTAGGAGGAGGGAGCTATGGATTAATATAGACCCTGATATCTAACGTGTTATTTCCAATAGGCTCTAAACAGTATATTCCTTATGCAGAACAACAGTCTGCAAACCCAAAAGGGAAAGAAAGTCTGTTAGCATTTTATCTGTACTGTTCTCAGGTCTGAGTCTTTCTTGCTTGTCGGCTTTTCATTTGTCTTTTTTCTCCTTTCTTAGGCTTTCCCCCATTGAAATTATTGCTTCTAAAGAAAAATGCCTATGGAATGAGAAAAGGTCTATCTGTCATCTTATAAAAACTTCAGATAAAATGTGTCCAGCTACTTTAATCATGACAGCATCTAATTCTGGAAGTCGATGCTTTGTAGTTTTCTCCCTGTTGACCAGTGTGAGCTATGACTTAGCTATATTAATATGTTTGTATAACAGCAGTTCAAAGCTCTGTAGAGCAGTAAAAATGCCTCAGGACAAAAATAAATTAACTTTAAAAAATATGTTAAAAAAAAAAGAATTACCATAAAGGCTGGATGTAGCCAAATGAAAAAAAGAAAAGGAAACAAAAACAAAGCAAAGCAAAAAAAAAACCCAACCAACCCCCAAAAAACCCACAAAGAAACAAAAGAACATATTTGCCCAGATAACAAGAGGAAGAGGGACTCAATAACTAAGGACACACACAGTCCAGGTACTAGTGAAATAGAACAATTTGGAATCAGCTCTGACATCTCCAAGCATGATGATGGCCAAATCACCTTCTGCAGTGTATAATAAAGATGATTTACTCCTTCTCTTATTATCTGAGGACTGAACTGAACAATATTTTTTATATGTTATTTTGTGGCTACTTTTCCTCTGTTGACTCCTCAGTCTTCTGGGTTTTGTTTTCCTTTTCTTGTTCTTATGAACCTTTTTACCTTTAAAGTGGTTTCAGACACCTTATGAAGAAATAGTCTAATTACATGATTCCACTGGTTGTTTAAGGGGTGTGTGTGTGAGGGGGTGGCGGGAAATGCAGCTGTGTATTAACTGATAGCATGCCCATAACTGGTTTGTACAGTTCAATAATATTAGCTATTAATTTCATTTACAAGTATATTTAGTTATTTAGAGAGTGAAGCCCATGACTCTCCTTTCAAGTAGCTCTGTGGATGCTAGTCAGGCCCCTTCTAGAGTCACTGAGGTTATGTTCATAAGCTATATAAAGAGTTTTACAACATTTTTGTGTGCCAACTAAGGCCTTCTTCAAAATCTGTAGTGAACAATTATTGTGTGTGATTCACCATTAACAGAGATGTACAGGTTAAAATACTGACTGAAATTTTCAGCACGCTGAGTGAAAAAAACGAAGAAAAAAAGATAGTTTCCTCCATTAGAGTTACCAAAACCAAACAACCCCAAATCCCTCAAAAGCAAACTAACCAACCAACCAAACAAACAAACAAAAAACCCTCCAAAACATTCCCACCCCAAACCCACCCAAATTCCGAGAAATTCAGTTTGTAATTTTTAGATCAGGTAAAAACAGCATACTGAACCGCCCAAAAGCCAAAGGCGAGCAGTAAAATTTTTATTCTGTTCTTGAACTGGTTAACAAAATTTAGCCACTGAAAGGGAGAGAACAAATTAAAACCACATCTTTGGACATAATCTATCCCTTTACATGGAAATCCAAGAAAATCTGTTCTGGTATTCTGATATCCTAACCCAATTGAATATACCAACAGGAATTTAGCTGCAGGTCTTTGACTGCTGGAACACATTTCTGACTAAATGTTTTGCTAGACTAAACACTGAAAAGCATGAATGGAAAATACTTTCTGTTTTGTTTTGTTTTGCTTTTTTTTCTCAATTTTCCATTAATTATTAAATAAGCCAAATAGTGAGAGGATTATCTGTCAGCCTTATCATTGCATTTGTACTAGTTGTTGGTTTAAGACACACCTTTAACATGACTGTGTGTAAATATATTTTTCTTATTGCCATAAAGAATACAAAGGATTAATAGTTAAAAAAAAACCCAACAACACCACCTCTAATTCTTTCTTCTTTCTTTCTTTCTTTCTTTCGTTCTTTCTTTCTTTCTTTTCTTTTCATTATTTGTTAGAGATCTAACTGAATCAGGATATGAAAGTGCAGAACTGTAGTTTAGCAGCGTGGTACTGAATGGCACTAACTGCAAATTACAGAGGTGATATTTCCCTGTTTCAGCAACCTGCCAAGCGCATATGCACTGGTTTTGAAAGTGCATCCTATTCTTAGTGTTCAATTATGACGTTATGGGTTACCCCCCCTGCAAATCCCCTGCATAAGTGTAAAGTTAGATCAAAACATGTCAAAAAAGTACGGCAATGTTTTCTTGCCTAAGAAAATTAAAATAGTGGAAATCAAATATGCATGAAATGCAATCTTCATGGAGATTTAAAGGCATGTTTGAAAAAGCAAACAGTTTAGTTTTACTAGCAGCTTTAAAAAGCTGTAGCTCTTCTGAAGCTGAAGATCTGGTCCTACAGGATTTTAAATCCTTGTATTTTAAAACAATACTTCTTGCACTACTGCATTTTCACATATTTATATAATTCTAGTGTATTCATACAATACCTATTCAAAAGCACCCAGCAGTTTAGAATCATGTCAGTAAATTCATTCAGACTCATTAGCCATTAAGCAATTCAATATATGAAACAATCAAAAACCATAGAGTTTCATGTCAGACTTGATCCTCAGTTCATAAACAAAATAATAATAATTTTAAAAATGAAAAATTAACACTGTCACCTCTTAGATTTTCCTGTTGACTGCAGAATAGAGATCAGGAAATTAGTACAAGATTAATATTTTGTTTGTTTTTTCCTTGCCTTCACTGAGAATTTGGCATCTCAGGAATCAATCCATTCTAATTTACCAGTTTTAATATCTGAAAGGAAACATCCAGAAACAAATTATCAACATAGTGTTTTAAGTCTTATTTATGACAAAACCCCATAATTTACACATACTGCTTGTATAGGTTTTAATTTCTGTCAAAGTCTTTTGCATTTCAGAATCTGATGCTGATACAATTTTAAAGTATTGACTAGTTCTATTTTAATATGAGTTAATATAACAGATTAATTATTTTTTCTAGTAGCTTGCATCATGTGTGTCATGGAAAAAGATGAGAAGGCATATGAACATTTAGCGTTCAAATTGTATGCAACTTGCAATTAATAGAAATGGAGCCTGCATGAAAGCTTTTTCCCATTCAAAACAGTATCACTGAAATTAGTCGAGAAATGAACCTTCTTCCTGCATAAAAGTCCCACAGACCAGCAAGTATTTGCAGGGTGAAATTATACTTGGACTTAATCATATGCTTTTGCTTAGAGTTTTTTATGTTCAAAATATGTTGATGCCATTTACTGCCTCTTCTGTTTAGAGTTTTAGGGAGGTGGGGGACAAATCTTTTGCCTCGTTCTGTAAAGGTTTTGCTGAGGAAAAGATATCTAGGACTAACACAGAAAACTAATTAATATTTCAGCATTGGATTCTTCAAGGGAAAGAACATACATTATTCATTGCTGATTTTTGCCAGACATGATGTCACTTGAGGTTCCCAAAGTAGGAAACACAGAGAGACAAAGACAATACAGTTAAAGACATGATGGTACTGCACTAGTAGCTACGTTTGCATATTTTGTCCCTTTGAAAAATACTGTTTTTTTCTTTTCTATTTCATGGAAAATCTGTTACCATTCTTAGCACACTGGTATCAAACCACTATCCAGACATGTGCCTGCCTGTCTGTGTGATCAATATATTTTCTTGCCAATAACATTATTCTCTGTGTGTATGTGATTTTTTTCTTTATTTATTGTTGGTTTCAGTTGTTTCTCTGCTGTAAACCACTTCTTGCACATTCTTGTTAGAGAAGGCAATATTAAACAAGTAATTTGTCTAAAGTAAAAGCATTGATTAATTTATATAGACAATTCTGGTCCCTTTGTGTGTTCAATAGCAAACAATAAATAGCTTGGGTCAAATGATGCTTTGATTTAAACAAGTGTTAATGGAAAAATATTCAAATAAGTTTATGTGTACCAGACTTACCTGAGCGTAGTTAGAGCAGTCATCTGTAAGATATTTAAACAGATCTGTTCCATGAGGTTCTCTGGCCTGCTTTTGGAAGTAGCACAAATGTAACTTTCTTCACTAACCACCTACTTTTATAAATTATAGGACATTTTGCAAGAGGTTTTATTACACTTTATCTCTATAAAATGTCCCTATGCATAGCTACTACATATTTTTATTTAACCCTCACATTCACAGAAGATATTGAAGATACTTTGAATTCCTTTTTTAAATTATTTTTTAATCATTTTAATAATCCAGGCAACTGCTACGCATGCTGAAGCCCTGCTTCCCAGGAAGTGGCCGAACACCGCCTGTAGATGGGAAGAAAAAGGAAAGATGGGGAAAAAATCTTTCTATTTTTATGGGAAGAAAATCTTTTTATTCCCTTTGTTTCTGTGCACGTGACTTTTGATATTGTTTCATTAAACTTGACCCACAAGGGGTTTTTTTCCATCTTATTTTCTCCCAGTCTGTACTGCTGAGGAGGGGAGTGATAGAGCAGCTTGGTAAGGCACCTGGTGTCCAACCAAGGTCAAAACACCACACCTTAATATTTGAGAATTACGTATTTCATAATACTATTTGTTAGTCTCATTAGGCAGAAGAGCTATATCCTCCTCCATGTTATGGCAAAAGTGATAAGAGAGAGACCTTACTCAATGTAATACTGGAAGTCCATTGCAGACCATGCAATTGCTTCTCAGATACCAAGATAATTCCGTGTTTGTCCTGGATTCAGCTGGGATAGAGCTAATTGTCTTCTCAGTAGCTGGTACAGTGCTGTGGTTTGGGTTTAGTATGAGAACAATGTTGACAGCACACTGATGTTTTTGGCTGATACTGGGTGACATTTATATTAAGTCAAGCACTTCAGTTCCTTGGGCCCTGCCAGCGAGAGGGCTGGAGTGGCACAGAAAATCGGGAAGGGACAGAGCCAGGACAGGTGACCCAAACTAGCCAAAGGGATATTCCATACCATATGGCATCATTCTGAGTGTATAAACTGGGGGCAGTTGGTCTGGGCCTGCCAATCACTGCTTGAGGACTGGCTGGGCATCGGTCAATAGGTGGTGAGCATTGTGCATCGCTGCTTTGGGGTTTTTTCCTTTTGTTTTTTGTTTGGGTTTTGGGTTGGTTGGTTTTTTTTTTTCTCCTCTCCTTTGGGGTGTTATTCCTCTCTCTTTCTCTCTCCTTTCCATTACAATTACAGTTGTCGTTGTTGTTATTATTATATTGTTCTTATCTCAGCCCACAAGCTTTACTTTTTTCCTGAATCTCTTCCCCACCCCTCTGGGTGGGGTGGGAGGTGAGGGGATGAGCCACTGTGTGGTAATTAGTTCCTACTGGGGTTAAATCAGGACACTGTTTCAAGCATTCATCTATTTTTGGTGTGTGTTTAGTTAGCCTGGAAACCATTTTATTCAATTTAAATTTATTTGTGGTTTAGATGTACTCCTTTAGAGAGCAAAGAGGTCACTTCATGCTATATTCTCAGACACACAGGAGGTATAAGTCTTTCTTATGGACTTTTTGTTTCAGAACCTATCCTAATTTATACAGCTTTAACCATACACAGCTTTGGTCGGGGCTTTCTTGTTATAGCTGGTTTTGTTTTGTATAAACATGGTAACAGTGCAACATTATGCAAAAAACAACAGAAAATAAATCAGTAATACAAGTCTAAAACACCACAGCACTAAAACCGACCTTGGACAAAAAGATGCAACTGAGGTTTAAGTCAATATGATGTTGCTCAAATACAGCCTTCAGAATTTTGTTCAATAGCGCTTGGGGGGGTTAACCATGAATGTAATTATGGATGAAGACTCTCTAAATCATTATTAGTTATATGAATAATAATCCTTGTACTTATCAGTCTCAGCTTATTAGCCATAAAAAGCTTTAAAAGAATCAATATAAAAATCACAGTCAGCTTGCTGATACTGCCCATTGTAAGCAATTAATTTATTTTAGGGCATAAAATATTTCTGTTTGAAGCTTTTATTTAGTTTATTGGTAATTGGAGGTGGTTCTAAACAATTATCTCCATACAATAGGCAGTTACTGAAAGAGGAAAATATATGCATTCATTTCCTCTGAAGCCTTGTTATCTACTATCAATAACCTTCATCTACAGGAAGACTGCTACATCTTTGAAGGTTTCTTAAGTCAATGTGATAAAAATCAAACTCTAGTTTTGGGGTAATGCTGTTGATTTTGGTCACCTACATGACGCATGTCTCTGGCTTGGGACTTCCACAAAAATGGAATTTTGGGTATAATTACATTTTAAGACAGACTGCATACATAGGAGTACTTCAGTACTGCTGTGAACTTGCTGTTCTCATGGTGCCTTAATTTCCAAAGTTGCACACCCTGAGTACATCTGTTGAAGGGCACAATCCCCCCACTAATTTTTCGCTTCTTTTAGAAAATCTTCTCAATTTTCTTTCCTATCTCAAATAACTGGGAAATGACTGAAAATAATGTTTTATCTGGGCCAAACAGAAGAAATGTGCACCACCTTGCAGGAATGATAGGTATTTGAAGGGAGTCAATTGTCAACGTAAAGTTTCAATTCCAAGTCTTGTTGATAGCAGCTTTTCATTCTCCTCAGAGCATATGTTCATGATTCCAGGTGGACCTTGTGCTTATAATAAACATCAAAGGAAGCTGGGAGAAGCTTCTCCAACCTCTGAAGTATGCTCAGGGGATAACTAAACTCTGCATCATGAGAAATGGGACAACTTCCAAGCATCCTAGCACTGATTTGGACTTTCACAGAAAGTAGTATCAGTGTCTTAGCATGTTAATTTATCAATATCAGGCAGTTTTGTGTGCATCAGATGGCAATGACAACTTGTGCACAGTGTACAAACCCATGTCCCAGGAATTCCTCACCTCCTGTCTTGGAAGCCACTTGTGAATACTCGTATCTCTGAATAAATACATCTGAATTTGACCATCCATAATCTAGTAAAGCTTCCAACTTAGATATGGAGGGCTAGTTTGTGTGGTGATGCTAACTAGTTATTTCTTAGAAAGTCCCAGTTATGCATTTAAGCTATTTCTGGCATAAGAATCTACCTAGTGAAATGAACATAATCCTTCAATTTACTTAATTGACTTTATTGTTTCTCAACAAATAAAAATGTTACTAATAGTTTTGTTTCTGCAAATGAAATGGTCTAAAAAGGTAGAGAGTTGAAAATGACAGTTTTGACAATCTCAGCTCATTCTTGGAAACAAACTGTGAAGAACAGGGAGAAAACAATACTTTATATCTGACAGCTCCAATTATGGTGTCCTACAGAGATTAAATGCCTACTTTGAATCATTCCACAACTTTTATTGAGGAACAGTAGAGTGATGAATGTTCTGAGAGATTTTCTTGTTTTACTAAATACTCTATGCAATTAGTTCAGTTTAATGAACACTAAATCCATCATATTCTACCATATATTTAAGCCATTTCTATCTTACAAAACGAAAGGTGTCTTTGAAACAACCAATATATTTTTAACGCTCTAATATATAATAAAATATCAAACTGTATTGAACTTATTGGGGAGGGGGTTGTCATTTTAACATTTGGTTTGGTATGCTATCTAAATTTGTCTAAAGTATTATTTTTAATATGTATTAATAACATTCCCCAAAATGAGACTCTGAATCAGCAGAAAGGACACAAAAGCTTTGGGCAACATAATAATAAACTAAATCTGACATACACTAACAGCTCTGCATTACAAAAGTATTTTAATACGCTTACAGGGCTCAGGTGAAACACACAGTAGATTCCTTCTGATATTTGAACCTGCAGCCATTCACGAAAAAAAGCTGTAATTCAGCAGGTGATCAGAGCACCGTACAATGTCACAGTGTGACATAACACTTAGTAAATCAAGAGAGGAAACCATATCATACCACCATTACATGTATTCCTGGTAATGCAAGAAATATAATTTCCAGAAAAACAGTAGAAAATATTTCATTTTTTTAACACTTTATGATGATTTTATAGAATAAAATACAACAGCATTAAAGGGTTTCTTGTCTATTATAAATGATACCTAAGCATACAAAAGGCAATTTAGCAACACCTAGCAAGGATATTCAAAGGAGAGAGTATAGTGACAGCAAAAGCATAGAAAATTTAAATGATTCTTTATATTTTCTGGGAAGGAAAATGTTCCTTATAGAACAATGAAGTTTCCCAATGAGGACTGTTTAAAGGATCACTGTGATACTAACTGCTATTATTCTCCTTTGCTGCTTACCTGAACTTTAAATGTCTGCTTCCAGTGGACTGATCTCTGTATTTAGTTTTTAGCTTATGGCTTGCTATTTCTTTACTCAACTTCCAATTTCTTTTTCATGAATAATACTAATGGAAGTAGATTGTATTCATTCATAAAATTCCTAAAGAAAAAATTCAGGTTTTAAACACTGACCTTCACGACCTTGGATTTTTTCCTTCTTACCATGCCTGGGGCAGAAGCCTTACTGTATAATGTACATACTAATGGTCTGACGGCTATGAAAGTGAACACTAATCACCCATTACCTGAGCAAGACAATCTGCTGCAGTGCCTGTTTCCTTTCCTTTGACTGTATGTCTAATAATTTCATATAGCAAACAAATTTGTTGGAGTAATTGTATTTTACTGGAAATATATTCAATCCTGAGAACAATGAGCCCCAAACTTGACTTGAGCAGCTATATGTTATAAATAAATGCAAGTGTATGTGTGTATGCACATATTCACACACATTCTTTTTATATATATATCCTCTAAATGCTCTATAATCTCCCTGGTTTTATATATTTTAGATGATATATAAAAATATATTCTTATAATGGCATAATGTTATAGTATAAATTGTAGTATTAAGCCTTGCCCCAGCTGATCATATACAGCAGATGACAGATTATATCCATGCTTTCAGTTCTCTTTAGTTTGTACTGCCATAGCAGTACAGAAGATATAATAAACAATTTACAATATGCAGAATATAATTAATTCTGCAAGTGTTTAGGAAGGATGCTTTTGAGAATTAGCATGCATCAGAAGGACAGTGCTGAACCCAGAAAACTCCAGTAGTGAATATGCCCACACAGGAGCAGTGCTGGAGTTTCCCATCAAGTACAGCAGTCAGTGAGCCTACATAATGTAATTGTAGATTATAAAATAGAGCCATTCTGCATAATTCAGTCCCTAACAATATCAAACTTACAATACACTGCATTTCTACAAATAGAAATTTAATGTAATAAGTGTATTTTATTTTTATTAATGTCACAATACAATATTTATATAATCAATATTATAATAAAGCAACGTATGAGCTGATGGCTTCCTATTTTCATAATATCTATATATAAATGCTATGCCTGCATCTTGGTATCAGTATTTTATCTTGCAAGAGCCTTTTATCATTGATTTTTGAGATTTTAATAGACAGGCTTTTGAAGTCAAGCAAACAGCCAGCATGCTTTCTTTGGTACTGTACTCAGCTGTCATCTATATCTCTTTTGTAAAAGTCATTCTTCTTTTCACTCAGTTGGGTAAAAGAGTGGGAAACTTTTGTTTGCTCTTTGAAAAACAGTCACTAAAATTGAAATCTTGCAGAACAGTTAAAAGAAGGGAAGATTAATATCTTTAATCATTATGAGAAACGTTTAAACCACTGAATAGGCACAGTATTTTTTTTTTTTAAATCATTTTCCATAATACTTTTCCCCTTAAATTTTCAAAGCGAAACAAGATCAAATGCAGTTAGAATCTCATTTTATCATAAGGATAGAAACAGCCAGACTTAGCAAGAAAGTTAAGATAAATGGTTTCTTACTATGCTGTAGAAGAAAAATGCCTTGCAACCAAATGCAAGTATTAATTTAAGGGTCAGACCACTAGGCTTATATTTATGGTCTATATAAATTAATCTTAGAAGTATGTCACTCACTCTTTCTTTCTATTCTTTCTCAACAGGAGATTGAAGATGTAGGGCTTGATCTTCCAAACAGTTTGGGTACATTTGAAGATAGAACTTTATACACGTATAATAAAATGCCTGTCAATGGGAATAGTAGATCTGTTTTATACCAAGTGACTACCAGTGTTACAAAACCTATAAGGGTTATAGGATTACAAAACTACAGGTTTTGCCTTTATTAAATAGTTTCAGTAGTTGTATCAGAGCTCTGTTTTTAACAGCATGTAACTGCTTTGAACTTTCATCCAATTATGAATAATTTTTGTGTTTTCTTTTTCCCTTCAGGTTTTAAAATGAACTTTTATCAAGATTTACTATATAGATTAGGATTCATCAGTCCCATATATGCTCTACAATATACACCAGAAGTGTGGAGGTCCTTTTACCAATCACAGTCAAGTTAAAATAAACGCTGTTCGAACATCAAATGTTAAATTTGTCCTTTGTGCTAGTAGAAAATTACTTAGAATAATTGGGGTTTTGTTAATCAGGTCCTAATATTTTTTCAAAGAATTAGAGAATGCAGCTGAGGGATCATGGTGTTTATCCATGTGATCATCAACATCAGCATTATTAGTAGGCAAATCTTCAATAAAATATAAAATATAAGGAATAAATTATTTTGTGGTTTCTGCTCTTTTTTTTCCATGAATTTTCCACTGTCAGTTGTATTTTTCCCTCCCAGAGAGAAAACTAATATTACTTATTCTTTGTAATTCACTGAAGAAAGTAATCAAATCCTCCAAAACTGGTGTTCTTTAAAATTAGCATCAATTTTTATTCCAGAATTCCTGTTCCCCTAGCTTTCCTTTCTGCAGTGGTTATCAAAACTTCTTAAAAGTTGACTTTTAATATAAATGATTTGTATATTCTTTCTCTAAATATCTATTTATCTAAGCAATACAATGTAAAGATTTCCCTGCATATTATTAAAAATAACTAAATACTCTTTGAAACCTAATAAAGTCCAATTAAATCTGTTCAAAGGAGTATTTTCAGATTCCTTTTTTCAATACAATATCCTTTCATATTCAGATAAAAGTCACTGAAGAAAATTATGCTTCTCAAAATATGGATTGTCAAAGAAATGATAACATAGCTTTCCATATTTATGCCCTTCCAGTGAATGCCATTCAAATTATGGTTCATTTCCTAGTGAAAGGAAAGATATTTTTTTTTGACCAGCTGTGCTTTTGGGTTTCTGAAAGGCAGACTCCTTTCTTTTTGAAAAAAATGATGCCAGAATCAGAAATTTCCTGGTAATTTGTGAATGAATAACTATGTATTTGCCAAATTCTCCTCGCAGTTTTACAACTTTTTTTTTTCTTAAAAGCATATGTAATATATAATACATGCAATATAGATATGCATAATGTGTATGCATATATATCATATTAAAAAATAAAAAAGCTTTTATTTTGGGTAGAGGTTTTGTGTTCTTTGGGGGTTTTTGTTGTTTTTGTTGGTTTTCCCAAGCAGTTTTCAGCTTTTGCTTCCTTAGGAGTGAGAACAGGAGTTTCTTTCTTATACCTCAAAAATATGTTTTCAGTTTTATGTACTTCTGCTCTAAAATTAATACAGAAACCTACATAGATTCACATTAACTGACTTGAGATAAAATTATCATTTCCATATCTATCTGCTGAAAGATTCTCTGTGTGTTTTTCTATAGAAACTGCTTTTCTAGAAAGAGCAGACATACAGAACAGCATTACTAGTTTTGCAACTAAATAAAGCCAAGTACTTAAAGGGCAAAGGCAGGGCCAGGAGAAGGGCAATCAAATTCCTTACATTATTCCTAAACATACCTTTGTTACCCACTGTTCAATGAATCAGATGATTGTGGGTCTGTCTGTGACTTACATTAGTGAAAAATGGACTGCAACGTTTCTGAGCCTAGATACGATCCATCAGTGTAAACGTCAGTGCAGAGCCAGAATCTGATCAGCAGTGCTCTTGCCATGGGTTCACATGTAATTAAATCTTTACAAAATTATAGATGTTCTATAAATACTATCAGGAACTGTGATTTCTCAGAGAAATGCTCTCTGGTTTGGCTATGCTATACTTGTGGAAGAAGATAAAATTAAAATGTTGAACAGGAAAAACACTGTTAAATTTTTGCCCTTTTCTTCTTTTAGCATTCCAAAACTTACAAACTTACAGCATGAACTAGATTCTCATTCACAGTCAAATATGAAATAATATCACTTCGTTGACTTCTCATGAATTTTTGTCATTCACTAAGAGCTAAGGGAAGAAGAGAACCCATATTCTTCACGGTGATCAGTAAAATGATATTTCTGGTAACTCAAAAATTTAATCATCAACTCCTGTTTAAAGAAATCTATGCAGTAGGAGGCTTGAACACAAGGTAACAAGATATGCACAAAGCATCCTTCATCAGTACTCCAAACTGCATCCCTCAAAGGACTCTAAACTTAGGAAACCAGATTTGTTATTATAAACACCTTTCAGTTATTCCAATATTTTCCCAACAGCACACCATAACTGGTCCAGGCCTTATCCTTTTCTAGAAAGACCATGAGGATTCACCTGGGCATCCCATGGACCTTTGTACTGGACAGCCCAGCCCCTTTAACCTGCCTTACTCTCTGCACATGTAACAGTTGCCCATTGACAATCTGACCTTCTGGCCTCTGACCTTGGCCAGACTGCCTTTCACCGAGAGCGTGCCTCCAACAACACTGATACCTGCATTGAATGCAGATCTCTTGAGAACCTGAATGCCATGGATTTTGAACATCTGCCCTTACGAACAGATACAGGATGAACAACTGTGTTTCAATATCTGTAAAAATTTTAAGTCAGAGAGCTTTCAAATTCTTTCTACATGAAGCCATTTCTTTAGTAATATGACACCACATAGGAAAAAAAAAAAGTCTTAGACTAGAAATATTTTATCTTTCCTCTACTGACAAGAACTAAAGTAAATACCAGATCTCCCTTGTGATTCTCTGGATGTTTCCTCCTCCATCAGGACTGAGACTATTCCTGGAATCTAGAGCTTGAACCTGCAGGAGTGCTGAGGCCCACAGAACCATTCCCTGCACTGTATCAGGCATGTTTTGTACCCTGGAAATTTTACCTGTGATAACAGATGCAGGAACATGCAGCATTTTCTCTGCTTTTCTCAGCAATGGCATGACTGACACATTTTATAATCCCACTCCATAGAGCAGCAGATGGTGTCTACCCTTTCTCATCCTGTATAAGACTTGTTATTTCTTCTCTGTCAGTCATAAGACAAGTTTTTGATTTTTGCTGGCTGCACAAGCCATGGAATTTCAGACAGAAGTAGTTACTTCTGCCAATCTCATACCTCTCGAGGCCCACTTAGCAGAAGTCCTTAACCCTTGGTACAACTTTTATGCCAAATGTATCCCTGAATCATCACTAACACTATTCTTTAGGACTGACTCTCAAAGTGTGTGCAAATTAAAGGCAGAGGCATGCCATAGCGATTCAGCACAAAGATTAATCACTCTCCTTAACACTAGAGCAAATGTATCTATTAGTAGGCTTGTTAGTACCGCAGAAAAAACCTCATAAAGTTGGTCATTCTCAGAAGCATGGTCATCCACCTTTTCTGCTCCACTTTGACATGAGATGACGGTCACAAGCACATTAAAGCACTGCAACACTCAAACTGGTACACCATATTACTCTATCAAGTATGTCCATTTATTAGCGGTCAATACTCAATATTGCTCAAATATGCTCAAATAATAATGCTCAAACAGTTATGCTTGCTCTGTTTCTTGCCAGCTCCGTGTGCATGAAAAATGTGTCCAAACAACTGTGTCACACTGTATGATCCTGTCCTCTATTTGTTGGGGTGGGTGGGTGGGTGTAATCTCACTGACTTATCCACTCACAAGAAACATCATGAAATTTGCCAAGGATATTTATAAAGAAACTGCACTTACCACACAAGAGCTGACCTTTGTCAAGTGCATAGCAACCTGTGGAAAAAGGCAGAAAAGTCTAATCATTCATGCCTTAAGAAATCCATCCACGCTGAATGAGACGAAGCCTAGGAGACTGCACAGTACTGGTAATTTCCTGGGATACTGGTGGAAGATTCCAGTACTGATAAATATGTCACAGATCTGACTTACTGCATTTGGCTTTATCAGCAGTTATTTCCACTCTCCCTTTTTGCTGTATTTCTCATAGGTGTTTTTAGAAGTAAAAAAGAGAAATCCTATGTTCTAACCATCAGACTGAACAGTTAAAAATGAAAAAATAAAAGCAGATTTTTCTCTGAGTTTATACAATAATCTCCGATATATTTTTCTCCTATTTCTGAAAAGCCATTTTGTTCACAAGTTCTCCTGAATTTTCAGGCCTACTGCTGAAAAGCACCTTAAGGACACTGCAAAGACAGCATTTCAATTTATGCTGGTTTGCAAAACTGACACAGAACTAACACTCAGGTTTTGGGAGAGATTTCCCCATGCATGCTGGGAAGAAGAACCCAAACTGTAGATATTCAGTAGAACACAGAGACTTGGAAAGCAATTGGCTGAATGAGGTTTTGTGGCAACGTTATTTGTCATGGTTACAGATAATTTATTCATCTGTTCCCTTTCAAGAGTAATCTCATGTTTTCAACGTCTACTAGATATTGGGGGTTAAATGTGCACATTCAAATATATAATGTTGTTGAAAATATGTTGCCTATCCAAAACATACTAAGTGTAAAAAGGACTAAGTAAACGAGCTAGAAGAATCCAAAAGCACACCAGTCTTTTTTTGGAAAGAAGAAATATAAGAAAGGAAAATTTTCCACATTAGGCAAACAGAAAGGTAGGACTAAGTAAAGAACAGACTTGCCGAGAAGTGCTCTATCCCGCCTTCAAAACATTTTAATATCCAGCAGATCATAAGACCTGTATAACCTGCAACAGTTTAGTGACAGTACTTAGTTGATGTCAGTGTAAATTCATATTTCAGAAGCGGCTTAGTTGTCATTTAGCTGTTTGCCTTTAACAACTGGAAAAAAAAAAGGGTGTGTGTGTGTGAAAAAGTTATAAGCTAGTTGTGTTTGATTTATCTAATTTCTTTCTTCTTCTGGCCATGTACATTGTGTATTTTATATTGTAGCTAAGCAATGAACCACAAGCTGTATGGCAGCTATTCTTGTGGGAGTCAGTCTGAAAGAAGTTGCCCAAATAGCACACTTCATTGCATCTACACTGTATGTTGCCATGGAACGGGGAATAGGTAAAAGAGTATTATGCATATGACTGGAAGAAGAAAAGCTGGGATCTGAGCAGTAAATGTCACCAAAATTCATTTAGTGTGTTCAGATTTACCAGCATGAAAACAACATCACTGCTCAGCTGTCAGCAAAAATGATGTTCTGCAACTATTTGTAGGTCACATGGCAAAGGTTTCTCTTGTTACATTCCTGCACAGCAGATCTGCTCTTTGTCACCTTCAATCTGACATTTTATAGGGATTATGAACATAAATCAGAAAAGTGTATAATGCATTGTTTTCTCCCTGTGACTGACTACTGCTAATCTTAAATCAACAAACATCAGATTTCAATTTTACTGAATTACTGCATCACAGACTGCAAAAATCAATCTTGGTAGGTTGTACTGTTCTAGTTCTTCCATATACAATGAGTGGGGGAAAAATAATTTTCCTACACCTTCCCGAAACCCATTTTACAATGATAATTTTGAACATCTGATTGAAAAAAAATCAGAATTACTGAAATATACTGGCTACACAGTACTTTTCTTTTACTATTTTAAATGCAGGAAAATCCCGCATCGTTACTGCAGGCTTCTCTCTACAGAAAAGACAAAAGACTGCTCTAGAAATTGACCATATATCACTGAGAGAAATGAAAGTCCTAGGATATATTTTATTATGCTGGAACTTTTTTCATGGACACTAATGTGTACATAAATAAAAGCCAATGATTTCGAGGATATATGAATTTCAAAGTTATTTAGGAATTACTCTAACAAGAAAAGTACAAGGAAACGCCAGTCTTTTACAAATTAAGAGTCTGTCTTAGAATTTTAATGTTCAGTACTTTTTACTTTCCATACTTTACAGATGTTATTCTGTATAGTAAGGAAACTGCTACTGAAAAACAAATAAACATTATTAAGGAACAAAGTGCTAAGAAGCTTTCACACTTAACGCCACTACTTAATTGTGCTTATGTTACTGCCCTCATTATTGTGGATTAAATTGACACCGATTCTTCTTAAAATGTTCATTTTGAGAACGCTTCCTGTCAATCTTCACAGTGACCTTCACAGATTTTCTTGACTTAAACGCCTCTGGAGTTGTTGATGGACTTTAAGATCTCTGAACCAGAACTGATATTTTTTTTTTTAAATTCTTTTTTCTATGTCCAACAGTGTAACTAAAAAGTTAGCATAGGAGGAGAGGCTGAATTGTCACAATCAATCCCCTGAATGTATTTTTAAAGCCTTTAAAAAGCCATGTGTCTTTGCAATTGATTTTGCAAGGGCATAAATCAGCATTGAATATGTCATTTAAAGCAAAAGAAAACAAAAAGGGGAATTAATACCAGAAAAGGAGAGTGAGCTTTAGGCACAAAACCCATGGGTGGCTGCTTCAGACAACAGATGAGAGAACAGCAATAGCCATGGTGCAAACGTCATCTGTATTTGCAGCAAACACTGGGGAAACAGGTCTGCTGCTGCCCCTGCTGAGGCTGGGGTGGTATTAGGCTGTGTCCAGGGCAACTGTTCCCCCACCTTCAAGCCAGCACACCCAGCTAGCTGCTGAGCCAGCACCCTTATCCTCAGGTATCCTTCCCAGGGCACCAGGAGCAGCAAAGCCAGTGTCCTCCAATTTCCCCTTGTACTCTAGGAAGCTTGGCCATTTATCCCCGCTTCCTATGCCAAAAGAACCTCAGGTTCAGTCTATAGCTTCCACTTCTTAACTTCAGGCTGGCAAAATTACATTCTCGCATACACTACTGGAGGAGTCAAGGGGACAAGGTGTTTGTACTGGAGCCACTTCAGAATGATCCTGAAATTGCGCTTTGTCTGGGTTAACACATATGAACTGTCCACATTAACAACTAGCAGGATCCATTGCCAAACAAACACACACCACCAAAATATTTCTTGAGTAGCTAGGCATGAAACAAGGTTAAGGAGGTTAGCCAGAATTTGTAGGATATAAAATTTCAGGGGATTGTTAGGCTTACACTTGGTCAGCCAACGTGACTTGCATATTAAGCCAGAACTTTGTACAACAGTCCCAGGGCTTAGTCCAAGTGTTTAGAAGACCATGTAATAGAGTTTCACACAGCAGATCAATATCTGCTTTGCCTTTTGAAATGAACTCCACTAGCTCTCACTGGTAATGAGACTGGGAGCTCCTTTCCACCTCCTGATCCAAAGTCCATGGAAGCCCACATAAATACTGTTGAATTCTAGGAGATTTGGATTGGGCCTCGGATGATGAAACCTAATAAAGTTGCTCTAAAGAGCAATCATTAGGGTTTCTCTGAAAAAGAATTCGTAAGATCAAGCTCTATTTTTCAGGCCAGGATGATGGGCTACACAAAGATGTCACAGCTGTGTTTGACCCAGAGCATTTCCCTATAGCTCTTGTATTTCCTACTTACTTGTAGCAAACCAAACAAAATGGCAACATTTGGTAAATATAATAAAAATCCTGTAATAAATTGTGAGTAGTAGATTCACCACTGTCTCACTAGATCATTACAAAACAGAATCTCATCAAGAATGATTCATATGGCATTCTTCATACACAGTAATAAACAACTAATAGCAGAGATTCCTTTTAAGGTCTCAACAGGGGCAGGGGGTGGGGTGGGGTTTACACATGCTAGAATGTAACATTAAGTGAATCAATAAAAGGCACTTAAAACCCATGAAAGTAAACCCACATGAGGGACATTGTATCACTGTAACTATAACAACATTCAATAAGGGCTTGAAACCAGGTTTTTCATTCTGATAGAAAATCCATTAAATAGAATGAAGAAAAAAGTTATTCATTAAAAAAAAAAAAAAAATTATGGAGACAGCACTCCGAAGTTAACAGAAACATGAGGTTATAAAATCATTTTGTTTTCAACTGCATAGCATTAATTCTAAGAATTTCTCTACTGAAAAATAAAACATTCCATTCCAAAATGTTCCAACAGTTCCATTTTCACTTGAGCAGGATATCCTTTCCTTGTCTTAAATGTTAGCAAATTGACATTTCTGAAAATATTTTGCTTCTGTCAAAATGGGATTTCCTCATGTACAGAAGGCCTACAAAACCACCCTTGACCTGTTCAACAGCAAAGGTTGAGCATAAAAGACAGTTCTCCTAACAGTCCTATTTTTTTTAACTACTTTTTTACCTAAATCATTACTGTGAAAAGCCAAGATTTACCAGCTTAAGTCATGCACCTTATCCTATCATAAACTCTCAGCTTGCTTCTTCCTATTTCATAAAGTGTTTAGCTACAAGTTCTTCCCTATGCTTGATATGAATCGGCTTTCAATGGGAAATGTTCCAAACCAGGAGATAGAGCACATGATCTCTTTTTCTCTTGTTTGTACTGTTTGCTTACGTACACCAAAATGCAAACTCTGAGCCTTTGACCTTCCTTGATGAACAAAACCAGTGTTACTGTTAAAGTATTTTAAACACTATTTGTCTAAAATATATGTTGCCGATACTGAAATACAACTACTCCTCATTAATGAATGGAAGCATAATAAACACCAGAGCAACAATGTAAAAATTCTCAACTTGAATCCACAGATTATGATTGTCTTCTGACCTGCATATATTTTATGTAAAATAATAGATAGTGTTGTGTTGTTTAGATTTTTCCTGCAAGGGTGTGTGTGTGTGGGGGGGTTGATATTGTATGAATTCACTGTGGGATAGAATAATGACATCCTCAATGTGTGTTGTTTGTCAACATATTGTAATGCTATCCTGTTATCCCCCGACACCTTGTGAGGCTGTTGACATCCATCCCCTGTGTATTGTGTGTCTGCCAACATCTTATGAGGCTGTGGACGTCCTGTTATCTGTCGGCATCTTAACACCCAAGGAGGAAAGACAGATAGCAAGAGCTGATTGAAAACAGCCAGCTCAGCATTTTCTGGCAAAAGGTGAGAAGTACACCTTGAGGAAGACCTACGGCCTTCCTCCCAAAGACCACCGCCCACGTCCCGAGGACCTCTGCCCACAATTCTTGGAAGAATTTACGCAAGCACAAAAGACTGATAAGCTAATTAACGTACGAAGCGAGAGTAGGTGGGTTTAGGTAATGACTATGTACAGGCGTTAATTGAATAGTCATTGTTTTACGGTATAAATATAAGGTAGTTACTTTGGACATGCACGGCAGAAGGATCCCCCGTGCATCCAGCGCTGCCAATAAAGGACACTTAGTCACTAAGAAATTTTGACTTCGTTCTTTAAATCAGGGTGTGGGGGTGTAGGGATTCATACAGTTCTGTGTGGTTTGTTTGTTTTTTAATTGAGAAAAGAATACTGAAATTCTATTGGATGAGGGACAATTTGAAGAGAATAGTAAAAAGATAACATGATAGCAGTTGTAGTGCTACAAGAAACTTGTTTTGAAGATAAAACTAGATTTATTTTTATCTCAAACAATTAAGATGGCAAAATGTATTTACCTGTCATAAGGGATTAGTCTTCTGTATGAGATGCTGACCTAGAAAGCAGCGAAAAAGTAACAAAAATATTCAATTTACCTTTAACTTTTTTCTACAAAAAAGTGTTTTACTTTTAGTCTTCCTTTCTTCAATAGCATTAAAAAATAAATTCCTGTAAGAACTTTCTTCTTTTTTTAAGGTTCTGTGCGCGAATATGTGTGTCTCCCTTAGTCTTGCATTATTTAATGAACATGTGAAATCTGGGCAGCCATGAAGCTGAATCGTAGCAGTATAGGATCTCAGGAAGGGAAGAGGCTAGGATCACTACCAGCCAGCGATCTAAAGTGCAGTACACAGTACACATTGATAGTGAAGGCACTCAAGTGCCCATCTGCTTGCTTCAGAAGTACTTTTCTTGCAGAGTGAAAGAGAAGCACTTTAGTTAAGCTCAGTAATGAGCTGATCAGGTTGTTTGTGAAGCCGATAGAAATGAACAGTCGGTCCATTAACAGTCAACTCACATGACAATGCAAACCCACCCGGTCACAACAGTGATAACTTCTTCAGTGTTTAAGGAATGAAGAGTAGTATTGTTTCTTAAGGGCTCCTGAACTACTGTGGTAAGTGTACAGCAAAATAAAATCACCAAAGACAAAATAAAGTAAGACAAGAAGCAATGCATCTCCTGTCCTCCCTTAAATATTAAACTAAGTACTCTGCAGCTGTTCTGAGGGAAGGCTGGCAGAAAGAATTATTACAAGACCAACATAACTTCCAGTGAAATAAAAAAAATTGGTACTGAAGATTCTGCCTTATGATTTAACACAACACCACCACCCAACAACAACAACAAAATAATAATAATAATAATAATAATAATAAAAAAATCAATCAGCTTTCAAGCTTTCCTTCCAAAGCCACAGGAGATAATCAGAGAGACTATGATGATGGACGCTATTCTGAAGGAGAGATGGAGGCAGAGCTGGGCACATGAAATGTGATGGATTGCTATCATTTAGCCTTTACTTAGGAGATAAAACCTAAACCCCCCCCTACATCTGAAAATCAGGTGTTTTGGTTCGACCTAAGTGGCCTAGCATACACGTGGCTGCAAGAGCCAGCACTTCACACTCCATGACGGAGGGTGGCCCCAGCTCTCCTCTTGAGGAGTTTAGTCAGGTGTGTTCAGTCTTCCACCTGCATGTCTGCCACCAGCACCCTTGGATGACACTTTGCTGGATGCTTAAATTGCTAAAAATTATCTAAGTCACATTTCATTAAGTTGTGCACTGTGAAACAACTGGTGCACTTTGATGAGTGTTAGCACTGAGACTATTACACAGACAGAAGCAGTTGGCTGAAACATACTGACAAAAAAGCATTATAAAAATGCAAACCTTTTTAAGGGATGGTGAATAAATAAAAAATAAAAATCAATAGTAACAGCTTCCTATTAAACACAATGCTGAATATATCGATGTTCTGGGGTTTTTTTACTATTTTCCACCTACTGGGCAGGTATTCTGCTGCCTCCATTTATGTCTCTTTTTTGGTGAACTATATGCAAAATAAGAATTTATTTGGACAGATAATTGCCCACAAAAGTAACACCAATCTGGCTGTTGGAAAACCAAGAACAGCTGCTTTCTGAATTACTGAGCTGACCACTGCTCCACTGGCAATTTTCAGCAGCAGTTCCCAGTTTACTGCAAAGTTAACACCATGTTTCTTTATTCTTTCAAATAAACAGAATTGTCAGCTCACGAAATTAAATATAAATCACTAACACAGAATCCTTAAACTGCCCATACCCTCCTTATTGGTAGAAAACACCAGTCACTGCTTTTTTTCTCAGGACTCCACAAGAAATAGAAAAACAATCAAAGACAGGGATGTGGGACTTTGACTTACTGTTACAGCTTTCCTTTAAGAAGGGAGAGGGGGTGCTTCAAGCATTAAAGATAAATGTCCACCCCAAATTTTGCTGTACCCCATCCCAGTTTATGTGTCTAAAATTTAAGCAGAATTTAGCCACCTGTATGCTGTGAACAGAATCACTCTGCCTGAAAGTGCTAATTAGGGACTGCAGCCACACAGTGAACCAAAAAAAAACAACAAAAAAAACCCAAAACACACACACCAAAAAAAAAAAAAGCCCCACACCCGACCAAAAAAGCAACTGCCTCAAATCTTTTGAAAACATTGCTTTTCAGACAGCCTAATAGATACCTATTAGTGAGATAGTATCTCAGGCTGAAGATTTCAAGGGAATGCCTGGGAAATTCTGAGATCCGAGTTTTAAAACCAGCTCCTCATCTCAGCACTTTCCATCACCTAATCCATGTCTAACTGGAAAATGAGCAAATGTTGGCCTCTGACAGCTCCCTGACATGGGCCTTTGAAAATGTTTATCTTTCCCCATGCACTGCCCAGAAAGTCTTAAAATCTCTCCTTTTTTTACAGCCCTAAAATTCTGTAGGGACTTACCTTACCTTCCCTGAAAACGTGCTTGTGCAAAACTGAGTACATAAGCTTCACCCCAAGTTGGGATGGGGTCTCTCTGACACAAAAATAAATATTTTTTTGCCCATTCTGATACACACTCAAGTCTTTCCAGCACTAATATAAAGTCGGATGTGCAGAAAGCATCTGCTACACATTCCTTCAATCCAAAGATTTGCTACTCAACAACTGGAAGCTTACAACTGCTTAAGATCTGAGCTTCAATCCTGCATGTGGCATATGCACACACTGCAGAGGGAAATATGCATGCAGATAATAGACCATGAAAAATTTTATCAGATGAAATAAACCCAAAAAAGGATGAATTTAATTCCTATGGCAGCGAGTTGGCTGGGAATTTTTAATACCATTTTGGATTTTATAGAAGCCTTTATTAATAAAGGTTATGCAGCATATTACATCTCTGTCTACACTATTGCTAACTGCTGCCAGCCATCATTGATTCTCTTTAACTCAAATGAACAGCAGCATAACGAATTGAAAAATTAGTAAAGTGACACTAGCCAGCACTGACCACTGGTGATTTTTCTATATAATTTTTCAAGTATTATCACAGTATGGATCTGCAGACGTTCTTTAAGGTGTTTATTTTAAAAACCCACTCTCTCTGCCAATTTTTGTTTTCTTGCTTTGACAACTTCTGCAAACTGACAACAAAAGTATCACATCTAATATAAAATCATAAATCACTCTGAAGCTTACAGATCCAACTAATATTTCTTCATCTCTATATCGTCTATCATTATCTATCACTAAACCAGCAGCTGGAGTGATCTTTGATTCATGAATTGTTCTGTGTTTGAGTATTACCTTAAGCAATGAAGAAAATAGAACCTGAGCAAAAAAAGTAGAACTCACATAATGCATATTTTTAGTAAAAAGATTTTTAACCAGTATGCAATGTTAGGAAAATGGCATACTATAGTCTTATTTATAACTCTTAGCTCCTATGTAACTAGTCATTCATAAATAGATAATCTGATATATTACAATTATTCTTATACACTCAGATTCTAAAATTTTCACAATTTTCCTATTAAGCTTTCACATTGATTTCCCATTTCAACATTTTATTTCTGTCTTGGGCCATTAAAACATAATTGTTACCACCAAAGTTGCAGCTCTTCTTTTCCCAAAAGGCCAATTCATTTTACAAACCACATACACTGTACAGCTTATTGGCCTTCATTTTCCATCATCAAGCATTAACATTACTTGGATGAAACTAAGTTAGGAAAATGCCAATGAATAATGAAGATGGTTCCTATAATAAGGATTTGCTGCCCAGCATAACAAAACAGAGCTTTTATTGGAACACATTTACCAGAGTTGAGATTTTTGATCTACAAGCTATTAAAAAAGTAGACTATGTTTTCCACAGCACTGTGTGTATAGGAGAGTTAATTTCCACACCAAACAGTAAGAGGAGATGAAGTATACAGTAACTAATGTGAATTGTTCCCAAGCCAGCAAGTAGAACAAGTTCCTGTATGTCCTTGATGTTTCTGTACCCTGATCCATTACAAAAAGTAGAAAGGTAGGAAAACAGTTTATAAATATTTTTTTGATAGTGTATATAGGTTCAAAATGAGTTAGGTTTAACATATAGCGTAAGATTTACTCAATTTCATTTTGCGGGGGAAAATGGGCAAGATCCATTCTTCAGATCTGCTTATTAATTGATTAAAAATAGTATAATTTTACCCTTACAGTTAGTGTAAATCTGTGTAACGCTGTTGGCTCCAAAGGTCCTAGATGCTCTGGGATCTGTGGAGATAGTTTGTGGACGTGATCATGAGATTTGCCGGTAGCAAATAAAAGGACAGGGTAGCATTTTCTCACAATGTTTCATAATCTCATACTTGAAAAACATAGGTAAAGGTTCTCATCTTCATGATGCACAGTGATCACCAACATTTTAAAAACAGTCTTCAGGAATCATGTCACAAAGGACAAGGAAGTATATATAAAAGTAGGAGAGAAAGACTGTTGACGGAAAAAAGGCAAAGAAAAAAAAAATGGCAATTGATATATGAAGTTCATCATGACGCACAAAGCTTTTTGAGGGACTTTAAAGCTCCTGACAAACAGCTCCAAGGGAAACCTGTAAAATGGATGATCTGAATATTAAGGTGAATTTGATCGACTAATGTAAGGTTTAAAAATGACTTTCACCTCAGGGGAAATTTGGATAAACTAAAACTTAGTTAATGATCTGTGAAAGTCAGTGATACATATTTTATTTTAAATATTTTTTTTAAAGGAAATAATCAATAACTTACCAAATACAACTTGCACGGCTCATGCTTCAGTTAGATTCAAATTATTCCATGCAACAATGCTGTGTTCAGGCATAAGAAAACATAAATCTAATACTTCCTTTGTCAAAATAATTTTTTATCATATGGTAATTAAAAAGTGAAGAAAATAAAAATCTGATTTTTCTTAAACTTAGTTAACTTCCAAATACATTTTGAAGCTTGTAAATTCTAGTGCTCACTAAAAGCCACAAGGCGCTTGTCATTTCCCACCTTGCTTGCTTGATGAATTTGAATAACAAAAATTTTAAGCCATGATAATATATTGGCTTTCCATTAAATTTAATTCATT
The DNA here is from genome assembly GCF_017639655.2 of Falco naumanni. Lineage (NCBI taxonomy): Eukaryota > Metazoa > Chordata > Aves > Falconiformes > Falconidae > Falco > Falco naumanni. The sequence continues at coordinate 56,716,244 of NC_054056.1, read as the reverse complement.
ATATATGCTTATTTACTTTACACCACTATATCATTAATACATAGCTGGACAGAATAATTTGTTTAAGGTAATAAGAACTTCCTTCACTATGATGTAACTCCAATGAATGCTGCAGTTAATTTGCCCCCGGAAACTTACTGAGATGTACATTTCTAAAAATTTATTTTACTAAAGAAGTCACTCTAATTTCTTTTAACTCTTCATAAAATGAGATTGAACTGTTTTTAAATAGTTTGCATAAAGTAAAAATTGTTTTCTCATGAGTGTTTTTGAGATGAGAGAACAAATAAAGTGGAGAAATCGACTGAAACAACTAGACAAATTCAATATGAATGTGTGAAATGTGGTCAATTCAGTATTGAATTTACCACAAAGTCTGTATTTTGACCAATTTATTTTTTAAAAATTATAGTGTCATCAAAATCTGGTTCTACTCCCCAAATACACTACTTATCTCTTACTTACCGATTCATTACAAGAACCTTTAACATAGTCTCATTACCTACATTTTAGTTACATTTAGTAATATTTTAACTTTTCACAAGTGTCAAACTTGTCTTTTCCTTCTAGGTTACACTAGGTTTTTTTCAGGTGAATTTCCCAATCTCCAGGTCAAAATGTATCAAAGACTATTCTTTTCCTCCCTTCTGTTCCCAAGAAGCATAGTAAGATATTTTTGAAGTAAATAGCTGGCTCAATACAATATTTTTTTCCTAGAATCTTTGAAAAATCCATGAATGTGGGAAATATCAAACCCTGGAAAGAGAAATACCAAATGTCTTTAAAAACATAAAATAAACACTGCAACGGACACTATGGAACCCCTAAGTGTTCTGCCCACCTAGTGCAGTGTCTGTTTCCAGTAACAGCCAAACTGTTTTGGTAGAAGATGCAACACTATGTATTAGCTATTTATGGAATAATTTTTCCTCAGGTAACATTTCCTCCTATTTTCCCAGTGCTACAGGTTAGTTTATGACCAGAGGGGATTTTCTTTTAACTCTGTACTCTCCCTTTATCTTTAATAGTGTATGTACATTTTTGTACAGATAGACAGGAAAGGAGATACAATTAATAAGGGTAAATAAATAAATTATTTAGCTATGTTTCTAAAATTTACCTTTATATCTAAATACCAGACACACTTATTTGTCTGACACATTTATTATCCATAATAGAAAGCCTGTGCGAGAAACCGCTTGTATTAGAAGGTCACAAGCCAAGTTAAATCCTTTAGGTCTATTAAACAGTGGTTTAAATTAAACTATTCCCATTTTCCCTGCCATATGTTTTGTTACCTTTAAAGATCTTTTTATACTTTTGCTCTCTTTCATTTTATTTTTCCTTTTTCTGTGGTTTCTGCTGGGGAATAAAAGCATCTCAAACTTTTAGACTGTTTCTTTTCTGCATGCCATCTACTATTAAACCATAGTAGCTACCCTTTCAGAGTATAAATACTTTCCTGACTTCCCTTGCCAACCTTGCTATACTCAGTTTACAAATCCTTAATGTAACAAAAATCTTTTCCTTTTAACTGTTCATAACCTTGCTTGATGGGCTTATTTTGGGAACTTTTTGTTTCTTATAAAAATAATAGGATGGGCAAATATAAAATGTAAATCCTTCATAAAAGGTAGACTAAAGCATCTAGCAAAGCCCAGGAAGATTAAACACACTGCAACCACTGTTCCCATTACAAAAGCAGTCAGGAATGAAAACTTGAACAATTACAATCCCAACTCAATTAAACAAAGCAGATAAGCAAACACTTATTTTCCCCATTAAGAATGTACAAAAAAAGCTTTCCCAGCACTGTTTTTCTTTTCCTACCCAAATCACCCTGATGTTGCATATAAAATCAGACAGATCTGAACTCTGTCAGTAGCTGAATTCATGTTCCTAGGAGGAACAGATTAAAATCTTTTAACTCTAAGTCTTTGGGCACAGTTAAGGAGGCATGATCCTCACAACACTGAAAATGAATGCCTTTCACACAAATACATCACGGGGTAGTGATCATTCCATCTCTTTTGTGGTTGCAAATGGGAGAAGAGGTTCATTTAAATCAAAAAGCATTGCCAGTTGAGAAACACTGATTTAGTTATTCAAATCAAACTAGTGTGGCGTTTCTCTGTACATACTGTGTGCTGTAATGCACTTTCCTTAAAGTGATTCAGTTCAGAAATGAATGTTACCTAAATAATTTTTTTTCTTTAAACACTTAGGATCATATTTTCCAGAAGGATTTTTAACAGCATCTCCAAAATGTAACACTATCTTTGCAATATTAGTAAGTCAGGAAGTTATCATGCACTTGCATATGCAAGTATCCTTGAATACATTTTGCAAGCGCACATATTTCTGCTGTTAATTTTTTTTAAAGCTTGTTTCCACCCACCAGTTAGTCCATAAAGGAGGGACACACACTCTTGCTTAATTCAGCACAGTGAAATCACCAGAAAAGGGGGTATGCTTGAATACTATGGCAAATAATGTTAAAAAGCAGTAGCTACTTTACCACAAGGAAATGTTAACTTCTAGCTTGCTTTGAATATGCATAAGTTAAAAAAGAAAAAAAAAAAGGTAGGAAATTGGCTCCGAGCAAGACATTACATTTCTTTCTTTCCTTTTTTTTTTTTTTTCTACCCAGTTTAGGATGACAACTGTTTCAGACCTAAAAATAACACATGAAACTTCTTAGGAATTTTAATTTTCTGAAATGAACAAAATAAGGACAGTCATAAAATGAAGCATAGAAGAAAGCAATTATCAGCTGTAAGATTATTGTTAATATTTCACAAATATTAGCATAAAGTAAAAATGTTTATACTTTTTCCTAATGTTGCATTTCAGGTCACTAAACAAATCACTATAACTGGACATTAGTAGATAACCTCAAGTTGTTATAGTACTATCTAGAATTAGCAATGAAAATTAGGCATCTACTGTAGCCTCCACTTTTAAAGAGCTTGCAATTAAAGTTTAAAGTACAACAAGCCTAACATAAGGGAAAACCCAACACCTTTATAAATAGGATGCTGGAAATTACAGAGAACACTACCTATATGTGTCACAGCACTCTCAAAACTAGCCAGCTTCAACAAGGTCTTTTATCATCACATACCAACATAACCTTCATGACAGTCCATCTGCTGCCCTCTCCTAGTCTCTCCTCATGCAGGGCACACACTCTCTGCTTCTTCCTCCTCTCTCCCTAGGCTGTTCCCTCTTCATTGGCTGCCCAACCTCTTAACAGAACCAGCCACAGCTGCACTTTGTCTACATCAGCCAACCCAGCACCCCTGAAGCCAGCCCACAGCTGTATTATCATATTATCTTATTATCAATGCTAATTAACCACCTTCATTCCTCTACATAGATGATACATCCAGAAGCACCCACTATGCTCTTTACACTTACTTCAGTGTGGATAGCACTGGATCCCATGGTTCTTTGGTTTCCTCACTGGGATAGCAAATTACTACAGAGAACAATAGGGAAGGCTGGAGCAAGACAAGAGGGCACCATAGAGTGGGGGCAGCTCTACCAAATAGAAAGAATACATCACTGAAAGGACATCACAGTACCAGTGAACGAAAGGTCAGACGGGATGCTGCCTTTGCCTTCACTGGCAGCCTCACTTTACCTTCACCTCTAAGTGCTCCCATTCCTTCTCTAAAACCTTCATCTATGAGATTTCTCACTCTGTCCATCCATTTATTCTAAGTCAATTTCTCCCAAACCAATTACACTGCTTCAATCACCTCTGGAGGCAACAGCTTTTCCTTCAATATCCAAAGCAAACCTATGCATTCCCACTCTCTTTTAGAGAGAAAACTCATACACTCTGGGAAATGGCCAGCTTATTGCTGTTTTGTACTCTGGAAATATGCTTTCTAACATATTGTGGAAAAGACACTTAAGGTAGTCAATCTTAGCCCAAACTTTCATGCTGGAAGGTCTAAATTGAGAGTCATATATACCCCTTTCTGATATATGGATACATCCTCCATTCATTGCAGTTGCACAGTAGAAATCTGTCATCTTTAGTTCTCAGACTGATGGGGGAGAAAAGCTGGTCAGTGCCAGACATAAAGCAGTCACTTACAGAGCTTACCAGGAGAATCCTACCTACACAGTACCCTTTCCTGCCTCTTTTGTTTCTTCCAGCCCCACACTTTCTTCTGGCTTTTTCAGTATTTCCCCTCTGCCCTGATTGAAGACCTCCCAGATCCTCTTGGTAGCAGCCAAGAACCTCTATCTTCTAGAAACAGCAAGTTCTTTGCTGCTTTGTTCCTTACATTGAAGATAGCATCCCCTTTACCACAGTCTGCAATCTGAAAAATGCTCTGTGGAGACTTGAAACAAAATCTCTCACTTCTTTTTTAGCAGGAACTCAGCTATATTTTCACACATGCAGTTAGCAGCAGATGTAATCTGTCACTGTGGTCAAAGCCATAGATGCAGCAACAGTAAATGTGATGTGAGAGTTTGCTATGTTAAAAACTCAGGGTGAGAATGCTTATATGACTACCAGTCAAAGCATGGCCCTAGCCACCATATCATTTTGATAGCCATCTCACAGATGAATGCTATGGCTTTTTTGAGTTCAGTACCTTCATTTAAGGTTGAAGCTTGCCAAATATAAATAGACTGTTGTGGATTTGTAAATTGGGCAGCTGCATATCCTGCTTGTGCTCTAGAGTGTTTGATGAGTTTGATGTGAAGGAAAAACTGAGGGGCTCATATTGTATTGCCTTGTCAGATACATAACAGAACTTCAAGCCAATGTGAGTAAATTGGTTACTCAAGGATCTGCCTTTCATTGTATCATACAGGTCAGAGATTTCTGGAACCCTCTCCTAATCAAAAGTCTCTCTTGTATATACCAAGAGTACATGTGACTAGGCTGGACAAAGCCCAAGAAAGTGGATTAGACATCTAATTTAATTATTTAACAGAACAAAGTACATTCATTGAGCCATTTTCTTTGGGAACAGGACTTAAACATCTAAACCAAACAACTTAGTAACACTGATAAAAGTTTTACTTAGATAACTTTAAAAAGTGAATCTTGCCAGTTCTCCACCAAGGTCTACCTAGTCACAAAGCAACTTTTAGGGAGCATATTCTTTCCATTGTATAATCTTCTTTCTATGGACAGGTATACAGTTCTGTATTCATAAACTAGACATTTCTTTACTTCTTAATATAGGAAGATTATACTGGATGGTCATGCAGGAAACAGCACTGAGAGCTCCAGCACTGTTTTCTAAGCAGAAGATGTTCCTTCACAAAGAATATTCAGAGAAAGACATATTTGCATAGACAAAGTATGTTAACATTGGGTATATTTTACCTATATACTTGTGAGAAACTTTTATAAAAAGAGAGAAAAAGAGATACAGGGAATGCAAACCTCTGCAGTACACTGTGTTTCTTATATTCCTGAAGCAAGATAACAGACATTAAAGAGTTAATTAACTATTCTCATCCCTTTTCTTTTTTTGTGCAATGTCATCCAAAATCCAGGACTGATTCTACTTTCAGATGTAACAAGCAACATCTTGTGCAGATAAACAAGCTGGGTAAAGGTTTCAGAAGTATACAACTGACTTTGAAGCCCTAGTTGCATTAATTTTCAGAATAGACAGCTTGCTCAGTTAGTATTTGTATCAGCTTATTAGCTATTCATTCACTCTTTTGTCCTGAAAATTCACCCATTCTTCTCTGTGACAAAGTTGAAAAGTAGTAGCAAGTTTCAATCCTAAGAAAAAAATAAACTTGATGTTGCTTAAATTTCACTGGAGTGTCTATTTGGCCACTCTTTGTAAACAGAGGCCTTGCTTTGTAGAGCAGTGTCTGAAGGTTTTTGCTATGACTTGTAAACACTCAGTTAATATGATTGTAATTTATTTATAACACCTCTGTGCTTAAGATGCAAACTTCAAAACCTCTCTGAGAATCAAGGTACAAAACAGAACTAGTTACATTTGCAGGGAAAGGCAAGTATCTGTAAAATGTGATTAGGCAACTTCCACTTCACCACCAAAGGCAAACTAACTTGGAGTCAGAATGTTACCATCTAATTTTGTGTTTGCCCACATCTTCAACATTTTGTGCAGCTGTTGTCTCCCTAGGAAAGATAACAAAAAAATCAGATAAGGGAAGCAAAGATGATTACAGGAGTGGAATGCTTTCAAGCAAAGAATGGCTAAGTAAACAAGGACTTTTTCAGCTTGGAAAAGCGATGACAGGAGCTAGGGTGAAAACAAATGGTAAAAGATGGCACTTAAAATAAGGAATAACAGCCTTGTTGAACTCCTTGCCAGAGGACATAATAGATTCTAAATTTTACACGGGCTCAAGGGAAGACTGAAAAAAATTAATGGAAAACAAATCTATTTAGATTTGCTAAATACATCTAGCTCAGTCCTGAGGCTGAGAAAGCCATCAGAGAAAGAATACTATTTTTACCCAGTTCTTTACTCTTCCCGAAGTGTTCACATATGGCAACTACTGGAAACACCACACTGAACTGAATGGTCCTTTGCTCTGACCATGTGCAACCCTTTTTATCTTCTTATAATCTTAAACTGGCCCTTCCTTTATATTCAGTGGAAAACTTATTTTGTCTTCATCAAGTTACACGATGTGCTTAAACAAACTCATATGCTCATGCTACTTGAAATCTTACTTCTTCCTAACTCATGTCCTGATGAGGTAATTTCATTCTGAAAAAGTCACTGATAGAAAATTGAGTATTTCTCCTGTACTCTTCTTTTTCTTCTTTTTTTACCTTCTCCAAGCTATTAATTTGGAGGAGAGATGCCAGTGGAAATGTGGTAGCTGTGGGGCTCCAAAATGTCCAGCCCTAACTCATCTGTGTTAGGGTATGTGCTTGAGGAAAAATGGGCTAAGATCCGTGTCCCTCACACCTGTAATCTCTGCTCTGTTTATCAAATGGGATAGAGTTTATAACTGTAGGGCTCTCAAGAGTGTTTTTTTCACACCCACCTCTCTTGCTGGTGGCCCAACTTTAGCTGCAGAAAGCTGGAGGCAAGAGAGCTATAAACTGGCTCATGTACATTAAAACAGGCATACATCAGCTTTAAGAGCCAGAGTGAAACTCTACTGACTTTAAAAATCACTTATTCATTGAGTCTCTGGGGACTGACTTCTAAAAAGCCAGTATCAAATTTGGGCAGAACAGCAGAACACCTGTAATTGTGCTGTATTGTAATTTCTGCAACACCTGCCACAGAAAACTTGCTAAGAATAAGAAAATTTCACTTAGGACCTTTATCTCTGACGGCAGTTCAGAATGCTCTTTATCAGCTGCCTCTGTCATAAAGAAAGCCTGTGACAGGAAAAACAGTGAAGCATTACAGCTGTCATGGCTACAGATTCAAGAGAGTATAGAAAGGGTGCCTCTTGGAGAACATCTCAGCCCTTGCTAAGGACTATATTTTTTCCACATATGCAAAAGGCATGCTGTTTTATGCAGGTATATGCTTTGCAGTTCCACCTGAAGGTTAGGCCAGTTACTCCTTTCTTTTATCTGGCCTGAAAGGTCATTGCAAATCCAGTCCAGGACATTTTTGTTCACATGATTTTTGCCTGTTTGATTTACTTGGCTGGTCTTTATATGATGTTTTCTAAATAAGTTCTAATCTCATTGCTGATCTTACACAACTGGATCTTCTGTTCATCTGGCCTGTACAGAAACACAAACAGTATAGTGTGTTCCTGCAGCAGAAAAGACAGCCAAGGACTGTCATGCACTTTAAAAGAACGAAGGAAATCAACCAACTGGTAAAAACAACGAAGTGCTACTACTTGTCGAACCACCTTGCCTTTACTTTCTAACATTTGGAGTGACAATCAACTTCAATGATGTCCAATTGAAACTTTTATTTCAATTTCAATTGCATGAGTTTCAAATTGGAGGATATTGGTTTTATTTCTGAGCTTAAATTCTGAATCTTTACATGAAACTGAGACGAAACTGCTGGCACTTTATGGTTTCACCATTTGAAAGCAGTGCAGGCATCACCCTTTGTTATTGTGCTCTGTAAAACAAAATAACTCCACTGTTGGCAAGTCTTTTCAGGATATGACTGCATTATCAGATCTGTGACCCTGTACCCAGTTCCAGGATTTGGGTGCTGGAGGTAGCCATGACATAAACCTGGATATGTAGATCCAGAGCTTACATAAAAGTTCCCTGAATAGAAATCAGCCCCAGGAGTATACTACTAGGTGGTCCAGCACATAGGCACAGACATTGTCTAAGATACCTGATTTCTCAAAAAAACATAGCAGGCATGCTGAGTAAAAATCCCTTGTCATTATGATTTCAGTCAGGTCTTCAAAGACAGCTGTAAATCTAAAGCTTAGCAACCACTTGGCCTATCTTTCAATCTTTTAAACCTCTGTGATCCGGTTTGTTATCAATAGGTTTTTCACTATTCAGGTAGCCAAAGCACAGAAATAGGCACACAGCTAGTTATTGCACAGCTTTTAGATAAAGATCCTTTATTTATTGTCAGAACAGGAACTACCATACTGTCTTGTAAGAGAACAAAGCACCATGTAGTTCAAGTGGCAGTCAGTATCTTCCCTTTCTGTTTCTGATTGTAGGCTGATTACACAACACTAATGAGAGCTTTTATTTATTTATCTGAATGAACAGAAACCAAAACACAGAAAACAAAAGAGGCTAAATTGTTAAAAAGTTCAGTTTTCCCGGTTGTAATGGGTAATGGGGCTGTGGACAGTGCTCCTTTTTCAACTACAGAAGGAAAGCAGGAGGGAGGATTTGTGGGGTGGAACATAATGCATTGCATACATTTTGTTTTACAGTAGCTATCTTCTGGCTCACCTTTCAGATGTTATGCCATCCTGTCATCAAGTTGAAGTCTGTCCCACACTGGCGTTTCTTCTTCTACCATCTGCTGTTGTAGCTCTGCTCAGCTTCGTTATTTTCAGTGATACTATGTTAATATACAGTGGTAGAGCATCAGGCACTGCTTGCTTTTGGAGCCCCTTCTAAAATGAGAAGGTGCTTCTGGGTTTTGAGGATACATATATATAGCTGCTCAGTGTTTATTCACAGAAAATAACTAAATACCCCAATACACAGAATTTAGATGACAAAATTGAAAACAAAAGATACAAGTGATGAGACGTAGTAGGACTTTGGTACATAAAATTATTTTACTAAAATCTGATATCGTAACACTGAGGCAGGATATCTACAGAGTTTGCAAATAGCATCCCAGTTTTAAACTATTTCATTTGAATTACTTGGAATTAGCAAAGTTCTCATCTCCCTCACTCTTCCATATTACTTTTAGTAGTTCATGGAGGTGTACAGTTTATTCACTATTCCTAATGGAAATCCATGATTAAAAAGAAAAACAAAATAAAACAAAACCTAATTTTTGAGATTTTACATTCTGAGATCTAATTTGTCATTAAATAAACAACATATGATGCTAGTCACTTTCATTTTTGTAAGAAGTGCTTAATTATAAAATTAAATGAGGCTTTTTCCCAGAACCACTCACACTATTCTCCTTCACAGAAACCTGAAATGACAGCCACATTGCACAGCAGCTAACTTAGAGGAGTGGTATCATTACAAGCATTACAGCAAGATGCTTGTTAACATGTCACACCTTTGCCTCCTTACTGATGGCCGGAACCTCCAGCCCTCTACAAATTATTCATATCTCATCCTTTTTCTTTCATGTTGTTCATCTCAAGCTGCTCCTGCCTTTTCATTCACACTACCTACTTCCCACCTCTCACCCCACTGTCAGCATAAGCCCTGAACTTAGCCTTGCACAGGCCATAACTTGTGTACGTACACTGGCATATTTCACTAGTTCAGAAGCAACATGTTACGGGCTACAACGGCGGCATCTTTCACCAACACAGGAAGTTAAGGGAGTGGAGCCAATATCCTTTTTAAGAGACCTGAATGAGGCCACATAATGACATGTGTTTTGATCAGTATCTTCATCAGTGCCTAGCCTTTGTGCTGACTCCTACTCCAGCTATCAATCTGAACCAGCACTAGAAGCTGTGTGGAAGCCTGTTTTGTCAACTTATCTGCTTTGAAGTTGTGCTGTGCCATATACCTATGGACTGATGAGCTGAAACAGTGTTCCTTACATTCCAGAAAACTACCTTTCCTGTAACGTGACTATAACCCACACCTGGTCACATTCAGTCTTCTAAGAGCATCAGTGAAAGTCATGGAAGTTGTGTAATTAACTCATCTGTCATGAGACTAGAAGTAATTTTAAGGGTTATTTTTAAAATGTCTTCTCATTTCCGAGTGTGTAGGGTGCTCACAGGTAAGATATTTCCAAGATTTTATTCATGCCCTAGATGTTTGTGGCTGCACAGCAAAGGTGACACTCCTGAGGTTCATCACATTGTGTGGACATGTATTTTCTCCTCCAGCTACATCCCTTTTGCTCTGCTGGCAGCAGGGAAAGACATAGCACAAAAAAGCTCTGCTAAGTGTTCCAATGAAAAGAGGGATCACTCTTTTCACAGCTTGAAGTATGTTCTTTGAGCACAATAAAAGTAATATATTCACAGTGCATTTTTTGGCAATACTAAAAATGCAGCCAATTAAAACCTCTAGGCTATAGTCTACCCTGTGTTGACTACTTCTTCTGTCAATGCATAATATGAGCTAGCATATCATCATGTTTTCGTAGTGCTAGCAAATACTGACCTCCATTAGAAATATATACCCCAGTAAAATGTGATTCTATATACATTCAGGCAAGAAAAGTAGTTATTAGGAAAGCCTGCTACATATTACTATGTACTGATTAAAACACTATTTTTCTTCTTAAGACAGCTTTTGTGTTGGTCTCGAGACATCAGAGAACATCCTATCACTTCATCCTAACAAGACGACCATATAAGAACTGGTTGAGAAGTCATCTAATTTGATATTCATTCTCTAAGAGTCAGAGTTCTCACTTTGATAAGAAAAGCATCTATTTTTGATATACTGGTCTCCCCGGTAAAGAACTTAGGCCCCTTTTACAATCATTTTGCAGTATGAATTGAATGGTCCATTGTTGTTAAACTAACATATATTCTCTGTTGGTACTGAATGCAAAACACAAGGAGTACTCTTGAGTCCAGAAGTTATGCTACATACGATTCTTTCTGCAGGATCTCTAGAATGTCCATCACCCAGGAAATGTTTCTTTCTAACAGGATTACAATGAGATAGATCTGAGATATCACTGAGGATTTCTTTTTGGAGAAGTACATTTGTAACTAAAAGTCAAAAGTGATGTAACCAGTACAGGTTATATGACAAAGACATTTAAACTAGTTTAACTCCCATTCACTTAAATTCAATACTCTCTGGCCAAATAACCACATTTAAACTTCACTGAAAGAAGAAAGGAGTAGCCCTATTAGAAATCTCTCTGACCACAAATTTTAGAGGGGTACAGGTAAGCTAATTTATAAGTGAATTTACTTCGATGAGTTCATTTTTCTATCAAAATGAAAGTAGAACATTAACCTTCACTCACAAATAAGATCTGCAGGAATAAAATATGATTAAATATTTTAAAATTAATTTGTCTTGATGTGTTTGGCAGTGTTTTAAGTGCTATGAACAGATTTTGCTTAGAGCAAGAAACCTATTAAGTTGTTGGACACTCTTGTCACAATTGAAATCACAAAGGGTGCAGCATAAGATTGGTCTACCATAGAATTCCAGTTAGGAGCTATTCATAATCATAATTATAATTATAAACTATTCGTATTTGCTTTGATGAAGGTATGGGGGTTTATTTCTTATTTTTTTTTAAAAAATGTGTGCAATTTCACCATAAATGATACAACTATATCAACAAAGTTGTTGTAAAGAAAATAAGGTAAAATTCTTATGCTTATTTTTGTTGGTATATGAAGACATTTTTAAGTGTTTCTTGCAGCTTGCAAACAGTTATATTCTGACTACTTTTTCTAATTTGTGACTTTAAGAAATGTTGATAGTTCCTTCACAAAACGCCTGAAAGTATTTCTATTTTTAAAGCAAAAGAAGGAAAGAGTAATGAAACAATTAATCACATTCAGTCTTGATAAACAAATACATCTTTACAAACATTTTCCAGTAAGCTTCATACATCACAGTCTGTTTTAAGTTAAAAATTCAGACCAAATTCAATGTATTTGCCAAAAGCCTTCCTCACCTTTAAATCTCTGTGCACTTCACTGCATACATTTTCTGTGTAAGACTTGGTTCCACAGCACAGACATGGCTTGCTTTCCAGCATTTTTACTCTCTCCCAAAGTTAGCAGGATTTTATGAATTTGATGATATGCACGCACAACGTACATACTACACTACACTACACTACACTTGATCTTGGCCAAAAGGCTGAGAATATCCTCACTACCAGAAAGACACTGAGGTGCTGGAGTGTGTCCAGAGAAGGGCAATGAAGCTGGTGAAGGGTCTGGAGCACAAGTCTTGTGAGGAGCAGCTGAGGGAACTGCGATTGTTTAGCCTGGAGAAAAGCAGGCTCAGGGAGGACCTGATTGCTCTCTGCAACTACCCCAAAGGAGGTTGTAGCAAGGTGGCCATCAGTCTCTTCTCCCATGTAGCAGGCAATAAGAGGAAATGGCCTCGATATGTGCCAGGGGAGGTTTCGATTGGATATTAGGAAAAAAATTCTTCACTGAAAGGGTGGTCAAGCATTGGAACAGACTGCCCAGGGGGAGGTGGCTGAGTCACCATCCCTGGAAGTTTAAAAACCACATAGATGTGTTTCTTAGGGACAAGGTTTAGTGGTGGACTTGGCAGTGCTTGGTTAATGGTTGGACTTGATGATCTGAACCTAAATGACCCTATGACTCTATATTGCAAATGACTATGTTTAAGGATAAGCTGCACATGATTCATAAAAGCGGACTGATATTTTAATTATTTAGATTCAGTTTTCATTACATCTGTAGAATTATCTCTAACAGTTATGAAGGCTGTTGGACTTTTAATCTCTAAAATACAGATGTTAACAGTTATTTACTGTTTAGACAATGCGATCTTTAAAGTTATGGACCATTTTTCCTGGTGCTCTCACACTTACTACTAATAATAAACCTGTAACAGTAACAAAATCTAAACCCAAAATTGAGTTACTGAATCTTCATTGGTAATGTGAAATAAAAGCCAGTAAGTATAAGAGTAACTGCAAAGTATCTAAATATGGGTAAGACCACCTTTTCATGAGTTTTTTACATCTGCTTTCAGTTAGAAGTTGTTCAGGTGTCTAGGTGATTCTGTTTCAGAATTCCAACAAAAGCAAATTGGTCACATTTGTACCTGTTTTGCAGGATACCTTATAGAACATGAATAGTAATAATTTAATAACAGACTTAATGGAACTTCTGCTAGATTGACCCCATGGATTTTTTTCCTGAAACTTTAATAGCATCTGAATGTCTTTATTTTATAAATTATTTATTTTTTTAAAATTATCTTTAAAAGGAATTGTGTAACTTTTTTTTTCCTTTTGATTTCCTTGCACCATTAAATGAAAAATAAAATTGCACCTAGATTAATTTAAAAGACAGTAAAGCAAAGATATATAGATAAGCTTTTTAAAAGTACCCTTAAGTTGTAAACTTTTCAAGGGAGATTCTGGAAAGGATGCTATGAGTCTGTTGCTATGCACAGTCAACTGAACTAGAAGCAGTCAAAGCAGATTGATGGCAAGCACTTTCATCAATCTGTGAACAGTGAATATTAGAGCTCTTAGTTTATTGCCTACCCTGGCTCTTTACTAATCATTCTATTCACTTCATGTGTTAAAGGTACTAAGGCGTGGCTATTATCAAAGAAAGATGCAATACAGATAGGTAAATTCCTATACACTAAAGTCAAAGGGATCATTGCAAATGCAGCCTGGAGTAATTTAGAGGTACAAACATACATTCCAGTGACAGCAGTTTAAAAAAGTCCTAGTATATAACCAAGCTAGGATATCTTCACTTAGACTTGCTCTTTTCTTTCAGCAAATGGAAGAAAACTCATCTTAATCTAGCCTGCAAATAAAGAGGGTCATAAAGATTACTGATTAGGTTGAGAAATGGAGGAAAGCTACACTCATACTTTTAAAGATCTTTTATGATGCTGGCTTAATCATGACTAACTGATAGTATTCTGATTGTCTGTTAATATGGGTATTTTCACATCCCCTCTATTTTGTTCAGCAACAGTGCAGTCCATTCTTTAACATGAAACAACTCTTTATTACAGAAATAATCTTTTATTTCAAATGTGTCACCAGTGGATGCTGGCAGTTGAGAAACCATCGATAGCGAATCTATACCCAGCAGGTGAAGCTGCCCCCTCTCATTGAAAAGCATCCTTTGTTGTACAGGATGTTGTTATACAGCTACACTAGGTAATAGCTATCTAGTTACAAATTAACACAGCTTGGGAGTACAAAAGAATAGAACTGCTTTGAAGAAAAAAAATAAAATCAAAATACAACCAAACAAAAGTACCTTTTAACTTATCTTTCTGTCGGTACTTTTATGGTAATTCGAAACAGACAACGTTCAGCTGATCAGTTAAAGTGCATAATAAAGTCTATTATTCAGGCATTCACAGTGCGTGATATGGCAGCTCATTAAGACCTAAATATTCCAACACACGCTTTCAAGTCTGTTCTCTTCAGCAGCATAACATTTTGTTTCTCCTGTTTCTCAGTTCATTTCTGTGTACCTATCACAGTCCTCACCAGCTCTGAGATTATGTGTCTTGAAATCAAGTGGCATGTAGGATGCAATTTATGAAAAGAAAAGACTAGAACACAGCAGAAAGTTCAAGAAAATATAAAAAAATAAAATTTCAAACTAAGATTTGGAAAACATCGGAAAAAATATATTTTTTGGCAAGCTGTAGGACGGAAACATAAATCATCTACAAAAAGCCCATAGAAAATGGAAGAAACCCCTCTGTTAGAAAAGCAATGAAGACTGGAAGTATTAATGACTTTCACAGAAACAAGTGTGTATTTTTTATCTCTGACAGCCTGCCTTTTATCATGCTCTTGGTATTACATTGGATTTTTGGTTGTACATTGGATTTATTCACTTTGGAAAAACCTTTAAGAAAATAGCTGGAGATAAATATTGTCAAAGAATTTGCAAGAGACAGCAACATTTGTTTACACCACACCTTGCTGCTCCTATAATAGGTGTTTTCCATGTAATTTTCAAAGGCCAAAGTTGGGTTCAAGATTCAGAAGGTTAAAAAAATAATACTTGTAAAAGTACAGTGACATGACTTAGGATGAGTTACAAAGGATATGCACATACCACTCATCAATTGCAAAATAGTTCAGCAGCCACTAACAGAGAAGGCACAGGGCTAACACCTTCCAATAAAAAAAACAAACAGTAAAGCTATTTCACAGGTAAATATAATGGCAAGACTAAAAAACATGCAAAACTTTGCTTTAGAACATTTCACAAGATTTACAACTTTCACAAGAGAGAGAGAATCAGGTCTTATTCTTGCTCCTATGGTTAAGGTATATCCCAAGCACCTTCTGCCAAATTACATGAACTACAAAATGAGTTAGTTAAATTTGCAAAACTGCTGCAGGAAACTAGCTACAGTTCAGATGAACCTGCAGTGGGTTTTAGACATTTGCAGCAATAAGGATGCTGAACTACCTGTGCCTCTGGATCTGATAAGACGCTGCCTGCACCAGCCCACATTCAGTAAGAGAGATCCAGACAGCTACAGTTATTCTAGTTAACTTGATTATGTGTCTTTTAAAAAATAATTAAACACACGTGAGAACATTCATGGTGGCTGGAACTTGCTCACCTACACTGTTAAATCGTTAGAATGGTCTCTGGGCCAAATATCAGTCTCCAAAAAAATCCCTGCATATAGTTCAGGAATTAGAACAGGCACTATTCTAAATACACAGTTTGCATATAGCTACACTGTTTATAGACTATAAGACTTCAAAATTATGGATTGCACCAGTTGTCCAGTTCCCGAGAACTAAGCAGAAAATCACCCTTTTTGTTCTAAGAATATAGCTCTTTTGTGATCTTCTACTTAACACCAAACATACTTACTGGGCATCCAAGGGCAGACAGAATCAGGTCTTGCTTTCAATATTTTCTGAAAGATAACAGTGGCTTCCACATTGAAAACAAACAAAACCAGCAATATTTTAAAAATTTAAATACATACACTTGACCATATCACAAAGTTTTTTAATATCCTAAGTGGTGAAATAATTTAAGGAGAAAAAAAAAAAGGGGGGGATAACACAAAAGTATTATTTTACTAACAACATTTTTATTTTATGCAAGATGTCTCACAAAATTTTGTATGGACACTGTATGCACTAGAACTGCTCAGACACAAAAATCAACTTAGATGTAAGGCCATACACATTTAAAACCAAATTCACCCCACTTGAGGCCTTTCAGTGGGCCTAAAGAAAGAATCTAGTCACTCCCGGCTTTCAAGGATCTGCAAAGAGGTAAGCAATGTCTGATTTACCTTTGAAGGCAACACTCAATTTCCATTGATTCTAGAGTGACAAGGCTCCTTATTTAGCTGTGAAAGTTAAATTACCTAATGCGAGATTGATTAATTCAGGTCATATTCTTAAACACCACAATATGTTTCTTAGTAAGATAGTAAACTAAATATTGAGCTTATACGAGCATAAAAGAACCTTTCAGAAATTATTGTTAGGTGAGAATGAAATCAGACTGTCTTTTTTCTCCTACATTACATATAACTCTCAGCATATTGTCAGCTCAAAAGATGTATCGTTTAATTTAAAACAGTAACATTTTGGTAATGCGAAACAGCACTTTCCCATTATTAAATATTTTCAGAGACAGCACAACATTACCAATTCACATCCTTTATGTGAATAGTGTAGATCACATATCGGCAAGTTTCTCCTGACTAAAGAAAATCAAAGTCCTGACATTTGAAACTATGCTTTGTACATAATTTGGAATATCCATTTGTTTCTATACCTCTTTTTATGAGTTTATAAATTTATCACGACAGCCTGCAGGTAGCTTTGATTAGAGTTACAGAGCAATTTGTATTTTTTACATTTATAAAATACATTTCCTTTATTTATCAAATAACAAGAACAGTAATCTTTCAGGATCACTTGAGGTATTTACTTCCTGTAAGTTCTGCTGGTTTGGAATATTCAGCCTAAGTAGATTATAATAGTTTGATAACAGTAGAAGATATTATTTCGGCCTTGTTTAAATCAATACTGCAACATTCACGGAGGTCAGCAAGGTATCATTCCACTTATGACCCAATCTGAACAGCTAACAATTTAGGGATTTGATCTGTGACTCAGTCCATGATATTCCACACTGAAATACAATAAAATGGAATTTGAGACTATAACAGTATCCAGACAGACTCCTCACTTGGAAAACACCGCAGTCATGATGAGATTTAAACAAAGGTTTTAGTGTGAACCAAAGCTAAAAGGGAGTCCAGAGGAAGGAAGGAAGGCTTATGATGCCCTGATCATAGAAGCGTTTTAAGAACCTGTACTTATCCTCTTGAAAAAAATAATTTGATGAGCAAGTAAAAAGAAGTAATTTTGATAAATTACTTCCAAGTCACCTATATATCTCTCTATATATCACAGTTTCTAATTATAAAATATTCCAACATATGGAATCCAACATACTGTCCACGCTGTGGTGGTGCACCTCTCCCCCTTTGACAACCCCAGAAGCTGCCAACTAGGCCTCAGTGCCTTCAGTAATGAGCCGGATGGCTGAACCCCCCTTGACCATACCAGAAACCCTTACTCAGCCAAGGCAGAGAACGGCACTGTCCGGAACTCCCATTAACTGGTCAAAGCAGGGAACAAGAATGGAGACAACCAGTTATTCTCTAACAACCCCGGAATGCTGCCCAGATTGTAGCCTGAGTGATAACCCAAGTGGAATGATATCATTGTTCTTGGAATTTTTGAAAAAATTACAGACTCAGATTGTGGCCAGGATGGAAATATGCAGATGGCTAAAGCCAATAATCTCACAACCTTATTAACAGCAGTCCAAAGTGAGACCCTTTTGAGCTCTCCTGGACAAACGAGCTGCAACCAGCACCTCCCTCTGAGTGGGACATTGCTCAGAGCTCGCAAACCACCAAGTTTGTGATACGAGGGGGACCACTGTGGGAAGCTGAAGAGACTTGGGCTGATACCCCTGCTCCTCGAGGTTCAACTTCACCTGCTGAGGAATGCAAAAGGCATTAGATGTAACTATTTCACTGAATTCAAAAGGAACTTTTAACAGGCATACCTTTGTTATGACATGCATTGTAAGCTTGAAGTAGTTAGGATATTTTTTGTGATTTGAACAAATTTTATTTAGTATTTTATTTGCTGCTAAAATCCTATGGATAATTTTGAATTATGAACATTCTCTCCCCCCTTCAGATACAAAGCGTTGTCCAAATCTGAGACTAAGATTGGACCTAGCCACATGTAGACTCTGTAAGAGCTCAGAAAGCACCAGCATTTACTCTGAACCTTGTGATTCAGTAGAAGGGTCTCCTTTATTCTTTACCCCACTCTCTGTATCTCTTCCATTAACCATAAACTGTTGACCAAGTCTGAGCCTAAAACTGGATTTAGCCACATCTAAACTCTACAAGAGTTTAGAAAGCAAGGGGGGTCCACTCCAAACCTCGGACTCAGTGGGAGGATCTCCTTTACGCTCTTATGCCTTTGATCTTTATAAAGTTTTTCCAACTCTACTCTGACTCAATTGTAATTTGATTTATCTCTGTGCATTTATTCCATATAGTATGTAATAGAGTGAACCTTGCCATCAAATCTTGTGCAGTCACAATTCTACAAATTCATATTAAACCTTTTTCGCTCAGACCCTTTGGTAGTAATTTTTTAAGTGACCTGACCTAAACCACTCCTTTCACACACTCTCAAAGGGGATAATTTTTGGAACTTACAGAAATACTGAGGTAATATATTTTTATCCTTAATCTTGAACTGTGCATTTCAAATGTTTTCAGCAAATGCAGTATTAATTCCAGATTACATGTTCATGTTCATCAAATAAATAGTGCCTCTGAGACTAACAATGGAAATAATTGACTGTCAAGGCATAGTGAGGACTCCCCTAGCAGTCACATCATGAAGTTTCAACAGCAAGTGAAACTGTTTTTATGCTTAAAAAAAGTAATAATCCCATGACTGCAGCTTTACAAATCAGTTACCAATAACTTTATAAAACCTGAAGTGCATTTTTGTTTGATTTGCATTCTAACACTATCAGAATAGTATTACATTGTCAGATGAATTGTGCCGTATATTTTACATATAATTGAGGCTCTTGTACAGAAATTCAACTCTGGATCTGGCAAATTAACTGTTCAAACATAAATCCCATGAGGACTGCGTGCCAACTGCATGCCAAGAGGGTGAAAGGAACCAATATGACCATGATACTGCAGTTCATCTCCACAAACATCGCTCTTGGGAAAAGCCTACTGGGAGCAATAGAGGCATTTAGGCACACTGAGAGACTAGATTCATGTGATTTGATAGAACTCTGAATGCCAAGACCCATGTGCATCTCCCCAGGGCCAACGTCACTTAGTACAAAGTAAATAACTGAAATGCTTTCCTTGGCATTTATTTTTCTTAGGCTTCTAAATATGATTCAGAAATAGACACATTTAAATAAAGCCTGCCTTTTTACAATACCTCAAAATCTTAGCTGTCTCAGAATTGGACAGGCCAAATTACGACATAATATAAATAATTATCAACATTTAACACAGGGAGAAAAAGGAAGCAAAATTAAGAAGTAGTACTGAGACTAGTTTTCAGAAGAGTGTAACTGAAAGTGCCAGAACACTTTTCAATACAATGTACCTAAACAGACATGTTTTTCAAAAAGACCTAACAATTCTCAAATTTTACTGACAGTCTTAAACATTAATATAGGGAGAAAATGGGAGGTTAATATCTGTGTCTATGTAGTGATCATTTTTCCTTTGGATGCCTGTGATAGAATAGAATTTTGAGGATAGTTCTGCACACCCACAAAATCATTTCATATTATAACATTGCACTCATATTCTTCATACACAGAGACACCATAGCCTCAGTAAGAACACTTGCATAAGAAAAAGAAAAAGATCTATTTAATGACCAATTTGACTTAGGATCAACACAGACATAAAATTGGAATTTATCGTTTAATAGAGAAAGCAAGCTGGTTCTGGTTTTTTATTTATTTATTTATTTATTTATTTTATCACCAGGCCTCCACAGGCTTCTTAATACCACAACTGTCATGTTATGGATAGTGCCACTGAAATTTATTCTGCGAAGTCCCAGATCTGCAGTTTTTAGTGGGCATTCTCATCAACTATATGCATGTTTATTCAGCTTTCTGCTGTGTCTTGAGTTGCTGTTCATACAGGTAGAGGGCCACAATCTCAACACATGTCATTCAGCTCCACAGATGGGCTACCTCGTTTGGTACTAACCTTGGTCAAGTGGTCATGTAGCTTATCATTTAAAACTCAACAAAACAACTATTCGATTGTAAATTGAAGACTTGTCATATATTAGCCATTCCTACTCTGTTGTTTTCAAAGACACAGCTTTTCCTTCTACGTATTTTTAGCATAATGCTTATAATGTATTTGCCCTCAAAACAAGATCTAAAAATAAAGCAGAGTTCTCTTCTACCTTTTTGCATCTGCATAAGGAACACACATTGCAACAAAATCTGAGTAATATGCATTCTTTGAACCTGGAAGGTACAGTGCAGAAAAGAAATGGCTCCTAGATCTTGCACATATAATGACAGCAACGATGCTATTATAAATGTTAAGTGCATGGGATAACCAAAAGCAGCAGAGATAACGCTCCAGACAGACAATTCTGTCCATCTTAACTCCTCAAAATCAAACAAAAGTTGTTTTATAGGCTATTGTGGCATTCCATATGGTACTTTCAAGAATGGATTTGGATTCAAAGTTCTCTTTCTACTTCCACAAATACACAGTCAGTCTTAATTCTTACCTTCAGCTACCCTAAAACATCTGACAGAGAAAAGCCTTTTTATTTGCTCTGATTCTAGAACGTAAATCCTGGAAATAGAAGGCAAATGCTGAAAATTATTCTGTCAAGTACAGACTGTACAGACATTAATACCTTTTTATTTTTAACATATGATCAAAAATGGCTTCAGAGAGAAGCCAATTTGAGGGAATGATACTTGGAAACCAAAGTTTCACTAACATGTCAGTGTATCTTAACTTGTTTAATATTCCTCTTAACAGGGCATTCCACCTAGCCAGGGGTGAAATCCAAGACTGAAGGGGGAAAAAACAACTACTGCTGGTAAATGACAGCTAAGTTATGATTCGTGAGACCACAAAATATTAATAGCTTTATCATGCTAGAGGCCTATTTTGACATACTAATGCAGGGGTCCTCAAACTACGGCCCGCAGGCCGGATACAGCCCCCAGGGTCCTCAATCCAGCCCCCGGTATTTACAGACACCCCCCCCGCCGGTGGTTGGGGGCGGGGGGGGAACAAGCAGCCGCAGATGACTGCCTGCCACTTCATCCGCACGCCAGCCCCCTGTTTAAAAAGTTTGAGGATCCCTGTACTAATGAGTGGCCAAGAAAGAGTTGTTTTTATCTAGGTCATAATGAGATATCACAATGTGCTCCAAAGGATGTGAAATGTACATATGGGAGGGACAAGACAGCAGAGTAAGACAGGGACGTAATAGTAAGATTGGAAGGAAAGAGAAGAACTCCTTTATGTTAAAAATCAGCAAAGGTACCTGTAATCTGTACAAAGAAAGTCACTGCACCTTTGACATTGTCAAATGCGAACCACCCAAATAAACAGTAATTACGTGCATATTTCAATATAATAAGCCGAAACTCTGATCCCAGCTCCCACAAACCATCTGAAGCATATTTCAAGACAATTCCATTTGTAATAAAAACCAGATGGTAAAGGAAACAGATGTGTCTTTGTGATCTGATCTACACATCTGCAGACATTTATAATATGCATTCATTTCCAAAGAATGCTGAGCAAGTTAAATTGGGAAATGTGAATATATATATGCATATATATATATATATATATATATATATATAGAGCATGCACAAAGAAAGAGTGTGACTCAGGAAGAAAATAAGCTATGACAAAGACACATCTATTCTATCAAGCCTATCTGTTTCCAAACCAATACCATATTACAGTACCATGTTAAACACCAATCGTGATAAAAATCAAGACAACTTTGGAAATGGTTTACTGTGGGGAAACATCACCCAAATGTTGGGTTGCTGATCACAGGTGATTTTCAGATTTCTCTCCTCTCTGAAAGAAGACCTGAGGTTAGCAATGGCTGTCCTTCAGAAATTCATTGTACAGAAAAGCAAAACACCCCTCAGCAACACAGACCTGGAGATTTATTTAAGATCCTCTGAATCTCAGATTGCCATTTTATGCAGACATCAACAATAAGCCATTGACAATGACACCAAATATTTGCACCAGTCTCAGTGATAACTATGCACAAAATCAGCAGAGAAATGTGTTACAACAAAGAAGGATGGAAAAGTCTCACTACAGAAAGAGAAAATGCTTGCAGAACCTCTTAGGCAGGAGGTACAGGGTAAAGCAGCTCAAGGAGCCAAGATGTTAACAAACTTCAAAATTAAGTTAGGTTGAGGCAGGTCAAAGCTACACAAAATCTCCAAATTTAACTGCTTGTTTGGGAGATCTGGTTGGTTTCTGAGATTTAGTCCCATTTCTTTTTCTCTGGATAGTTTACTTCAGGCTCACAAAGCGTACCATATTGTCAGGCATGGAGAATTAAGTCTTTTTTTTCGTCAAAGCACAAAACACAGTACAAGTGCCACACCTCTGAGCTGAAGGAACCATGTCCTATAACGATATTCAGTATCCATGTCCATTCCAGTCCTAGGCCTGTCTGCTGAGACTGTAAATAAGGAACTAGATTCACTCAAATGTTCTGTTTCCTCCTGCTGAAGGGATGCTGAACAGCCTTAAATATCAGCTTATGTTTATTTTGCACCACCATATTGACCAGTGAGACACAGAAAGAATGCATCAGTAAACCTGTCCAAAGGGGCTAATTATCACCATTGGGAACAGGGCCAGTTTAACCAGTTTAATTTCATAAAAGCTGTCATACAGTCATCAGATGGTAAGTACTTTCAGGAACTAACCACTTGGGCTGGAGTCAAACTGGTGAACTGGAGGTGAAAATCTCCATATTCTATTACTAATCCCCTGAGCTAGAGAGTCCCCAGCTGGTAGTTCTGCAAAGATTCACACACCCTTTTTTTAAAGGCAGCAAAAGTAGTTGCAAGTGGTTTTAGGTTTTGTTGTTTTGTTTGGTTTTTTTTGTTTTTTTGGGGGGATTTTATTTTTTTTAAAAAAACAAGACCAACAAACAAACACACACACAACAAACCAAAACCACAGTCACAAGAACAACTATCTTTTTTCTTAAAATAATCTCTCTGAAAGTAGCAGACTATACACATTTTACAAGAATAAACAAACTTCTCTAATATTTTTTCACAAATTGGGAGTCAGAGATCATTAGTGCAAATTCCTGCTGACCAGCAGCATTTATTCTATAAACTTTGGGTATCCTAAGTGGTCCATTAGAGAACAACAGATATCTTCAATCTGTCTAATTTCTTCATTGGGCATGTTCTGTTTCCAGGCATGAATGCTACTTGGTGAAATTTCCCCTTCATAAGGAAGATAGAAAAGACTGGTGGAGGTGGCAAATAATATTTGGTTTAAACTAGCAGGGGGAAGAGGAATACCAAGAAAGGCAAAAATTGTTTCAGCCGTCTTCTGAGGAAAGCTCACAATATCTTCAAACTTGACCAGGTGATAATTTGTTGGCAGCAAGTCCCCATTTATTCTCAATGCTGCTGCTGTGTTTGCTAGCCATAAATAGGACAACACAGAAACAGCGTTTGAATTAGAATTTGAGAGTTCTTTTCTTAATGATTCATATTCAAAGGCATAGCCTTCATTTAAACTGCATTTTCCTTTACCATTCTGCCCTTTAAACATTGCAGCCAAGTGTTGTGGAACGTTTTTCAAGGAGTAAAGGCTTGGCTTATTTTTGTACAACATTGAATAGATCCACGCCCGTGGGTCCCTCACTACATATAATGCTCTCATTGACAGTCCTAGGATTTCCTGAAAGAAGGGAAGCTTTAATGTCCAGCTCCCACTACTTAAGCTAAGTACAGGTCGTGCATTAGGATAATAGACGAGATGTCTTCTCAGTTCCCTAATATATTCAGCATCTTTATCTTGACTCCCTCTTGCCCTGCTTCTTTGCTCTGACAAAGATTCTCTCTTTTTGGTTCTTTTCTTTTTGTCTTTGCTTATGGTAGAATGCTGAGCAATTTTACTTTTGCTGGCTTCATATAAATGAATGTTTTGTAAATGTAACTTTGTGTCTTGAACCAGAGACTGGAGCCACCCCTGGATACGATGAAAATGACCATTCTGGACATCAGAAACCTTCCATTCACATGGATCTACAAAGGAATCAATTTCAAATTCAGTCTCAGGAATTTCGAGATAGGGTGTAGGTATCCTGATGTATAAGAAGTCACTGCTATTGAAAAACAGCTGTTTTAAAATTTCTGCACCAGAAGCAGGAAGTGAAGTAATGATAACATCTGGCAAAACATCAGGGTTTCCTTCTAATTGTTTGGCTTTATTGCCTTTATCATGTTCCAGCCTTGTCATGTCACTGCTCCACTTTGCACAGATAGGCTGAGTACACATGCTCCACACATCCACCAACTCAATAAGCCACAATGTGACAACCAGTATCAGGATCCAACGCAACATTTTACCAAAGGATACATAAAACCGCCACTGAAAACCCAGTATGACCAAACTAACACCCAAAATTAACCCTGCAATTATGCTCACTTTGAATCCAAATGGGAAAGCTACCCTACTATTTTTTATCTGTTTTTTCATGGATTCAGTACCTAGACCAAACTTAGTCACTTTGTTTTCATGAACTACTTTTGCAAAACCACCGAATCCTAAGTAATCAAACCTTGTCTTTAAATTCTGATATTCAGTCACAACAGAGATGGTATTTTCAGTGTTGTTGACACTGAGTGAAATCTGAAATCCATATTTAGCATTATCTATGAGTCTACAGTCAGAAACATTGACATATGGGCCATAGAAAAGGTAAGCAATCCTTGTAAGTGTGTTTTTCATTGGAAAGGTAACATTTACAAACTGAGTCCATCGCTTTTTGAATTCAGCAGCTTGTTCTGCCTCCTGTATCCTAGCAACAGGACTACTCCCATGATGATCAAACCAAAACATCTTGTAGTGGGCATCCCACACATCCATCATAGCTCCATTGTATCTGTTCTTAAATTTATAGGGTATGTATTTAAAATCAATGTCAAGATTATGAAAAAAGGCACTGACAGAATTAACAGGAGAGTCTTCTTCCTTCTCGATATGGTCTACTACTAACAATGTTTGAGAATTTAAGAGCAGCAAAATGCGATACACACTTTTCAGTTTCATTGCTGATGTGTAAGCAGATACTGCCTCACCACTCACGAACATCATGTCTCCAGCCTGGGAAGCTGTTATAATTTCTCCAGCTGAGTCTCCAACCTCATCACCAATCCACTTCAGCCACTGGGCACACTCACCTAGCTGTCCCTCCCAAGGCTGGTTGCACTGGCTCGTAGGAGATGGAGAAAAGACCAAAACATTGTTCAGATGGCTCAGTTTAGGTCCATAAAGAGCCTCAGATACAAACACCTGTCCATTGGGAGCAAAAGTGAAAGAGTTCTGATCAGGATGTTCATGTCCCGGATTGAAACTTCTCCACCCATCAATCCAGGAATACGGTTGAAAGTGAACAATATCATAGACAGCACGTCCACCAAGTTTTCCAGACTTGAAGGACACAAAGGTGTTTGTCTGACTATTTGGCAGTCCAGCCCCATAAGTAACAACTCCCCAGTTCGGAAACACATGCATTTTAGCCATACCATAGTCAGGAGGCGGCTGAGGAGTGATTTCAGCAGTGTACCATATAAATTCAGTGTGTAGTGTGCTCCACCTCTGTGCCGTGGACGGCACCATTGGCCCATCCTTGGGTCTGTGTTTTCTAATCTGCTGTGCCAGCCAGTTGCCAGCTCCATTCTTCATAATAAACTTATCCAAGAAAACCAGTTGGCTCTCAGGACCATAAAACCAGTTGTAATTAGAATCCGCTATGCCCACTGTCCTCTGAAAGCCTGGTAACAGGGTGGCATAGTAAAACCAAAAGTGCATTTTGAGCCAGTTATTCTCCAAATTGTTAATACCGAAGTGGCGCTGGGCCAGGAAAACATATTGCGTTACCGACTTGGCTGTGTAACTCCCATAAGCTACTCCTTCATCGAGAGTCCCGTCTACAATATGATTGAGCAGAAACATTGTTTTTTCCATCACATCAACAACAGTGTGTTTCCAAATATTTGCCTGAGATCCTCTGTCCACCCCTGCAACTAAAGCCCCGATAAGCAAAGCAAGCATGTTGGTTGCTTGGTGATTATGGAGAAGCTGCTTTCCCCAGGAACGAACCTTTGAGTACTCATACATTTCCTCACTTACAGACCATATCTTCTCCAGGTATTTTTGCCTTCTCTCATCTTCCAGTGAATTATACAAGAAGTCAAAAGCAGTGGCAAATCCTGTTAGGGAGTGACCAAGTGGCACTTCGTCTCCAGGTGCATTCTCAACCAACCAGTTTTTGTAGCCAGCCATTCTATCCATATACTCTAGAGCAAAATCAAACGCAGCTTTATCTTCGGGGCACAGCAAACAATAAAATGCTAGAGGTGGCAGATTGTTACCATAAATCTCATTCCACTTTGCAGCAAAATCAACATGCTTGGGTGGAGGTAAGTAGTATAAAGGGTTCGATAGCATAACCATCACCGCACTTCTGATGGCTCTAAATAGATGCAAATGGCTTGTATGAGCCTTCTGCCTCAGTGCCTCAACATCTTCAGCGCTGAAATACAAGCTTGGATGAAGAACTGTTTTTTTCAGTTTCTGCTCAGCACTAAGACCTTCAAGTTGCTGTTTTTCATATTGATCTACATTTTCTACGAAAGTCACCCAATCAGAGTAATTGCTTACAGATTCTTCAAAAGTGAAGACAGCAAACATCGTTAATGCTAGAAATAAAGTATGCCCTGTGAACATCAGAGCCATGATCCATTAGGCAGCTCCTCTTCCCCAGGCATGCATTTCCTAACAAAACACAATGTTCAGTTATCAAACTTTGATCCAGTTAGTACAAAAGTGAACATCTTAAGGCATATTTTGAGGAGAAAAGATTTAGTGTGTACTGTGCATTGTAACAGACAGTCAGTAATCAGAGCTGCAATATTGAAATAACAAGGCTCTTGAAAACTCAAATCTCAGGTGCCTTGTCTGGTCACAATTTTCTCAAACAAAACACTAAATCTAAATACATAAATATTAAAATCAGGGAAAAAGTAAAATCTCTAGGACATGCATATAAAACACTGGTTCACAATGCCCAGTAACTTGAAAAGAAGAAATTGGAGGCATACATTTACTTTTTTAAAAAGCTTTCCATGAGGTCAAATTCCACTTCTGGAGCTGACAAAACTCCACTGATCACAAAATTATTACACATTGTTTTAAATAAATTATATATTTGATGAAACAGGGAATTCACAGCACTGGGAAAAGAGACTCCAAAACTGAAGTTACTGTCTTCAGCCTTCACCTTATCTCAATTTCCACATACACTCTTTCTATCTTTCTCTTTTAGGACTCATGGGAGAGTGGGAAGAAAAAATAAATTAAAATAAAAATAATAATCAACATAGATCCTCCATTAGCTCCTTTTGATGAAACTGCAGTGCTTTTACCACTATTCCCCTCTGTTAATGAAAGGTGTGTCTTAATTAATAGTCATGGAGCATCGACATATTTTCAAGTCTTCTTTCATCTTATCTTCAGCTAATGATGCCCAAATTTTGCCTCAGTGATTCAGGTAATCCTGCTCTTTCCGTTATGAAGCAAAAAGGAAACATGCGAAGGAGGCAGAAAGCCAATATTTTTTTGTTAAAAGAACAGTTTCGGGTTTCCTTCTACTTTGCATGTTGGCTCTTTCTGTGGAAACAGAAACAAAATTTCTCTGAAGCTCTATAGGTGTCAGAACATATTTAAAGTACTTAAGATAACAAAGTACTTCTAAGTTTCTCAGAAAGATGACTTAATACAGCTTTTCTTTTAGAGATTTTTTTTTTTTTTTTTAAAAAAAGGACCATTTTCAAAGTTCCACAAAATTTATCTTCGGCAGAAAAGCAATTCAGACTAGCTACTTAAGCCCACTTTATTTCACCTTTTCCTGCGTGCCTACGGGGTCTCTGGGCGGATTCTCTCGTAACACCGTCAGGAGCTACCCAAGGAAATAAATCGCAAACGCGCCACCAAAATTAAACGGAGCTCAAATAAAAACAAAATAAAATTGTACGCGTATCTAAAGCACAGCCCTGGTTCTGCCGGCGAAGCGAAGGCGTGAGGAGGGAAAGCAGCCAGACCGCCCCCCGCCGCCTGCTGCCGCGCCGCCCGAGGCGCCCCCGGCCCCGCCGGCCCCGGGACGAAGCCTCACGGCGCCCGCCGCGCCCCCCCGCGCCAAGCCGCCGCCGCCCGCGGCCAGCAGAGGGCGCCCGCCGCCGCCGCCCGGCCCCGCCGCCCCGGGGCCGCAGAACTTGCACAAGTTTCGGCGGCGGCGGCGGGCGCGCCCCCGCACGCTCCCCCGCCGCGGCCGGGGGCCTCCGTCTGCTCATGCCCGGCGTCCCCGTCTTACCGCAGCGGGTCCGGCGCGGGCCGGGCGCGTCGCTCTGCCCCGGCCAGCGCGGCCCGGGGCCAGCCTCCGGCCGGGGAGCTGCGGGTGGCGGCGCGCTGCGCCAGCTCCCTCCGGCCGGGCCGGGCTGTGCTGGCGTCCGATCCCTTCCCCTTGCCGCTACTTTCCACCGGGCTGGCGGTAACTTCGGGCCCCTGCCCTCCGCCGGCGGCTCCCGGAGTTGATGGCGCGCGAGATGCGGAGGCGGGCGCCCGGCGACGGCACGGGCGGCGAGGGAAACTCGCAGGGATGGCGCTCCGGAGGGGCGGGGAGGGAGGGAGGGAGGGAGGGAGGGGAAGGGGGGGGCGGCAGAGCCGCCCCCGGTGGAACGGGGATGTGCCGATCCTCCGCGCCGTGCTCGGGCGGCGGGCGGGCTCCCGCCTCCGCCGCCGCTCCCGGCTGCTCCTCTTCCCTGCGACTGCGTGAGCTGGCTGCGGCTCCCAGCGCCGAGCCCAGCCCCGCTCCCAGCGGCGGATCCACCGCCGCTCCTGCGCCTCGCCAGCGGGCTGCCGGCGGAGCGGACCGGAGCGGAGCGCGGCGGGGGCGCCCGCGGGCGGGGCTGTGGCGGGCTGGGAGCGGCGGAGCCGGGGGGGCGGGGCCGCACCGCCCGGGCGGCTCCTGCGGTGGCTGCCCCGAGCCCGCAGTGAGGGCCGGCGAGGGAGTGCCCGGGGGGCGGCGGTGGAGCGGGTCCGGGTGCGGGCGGCGGGGGGAGCTGGCAGGTGTGAGAGCGCTCCGTGCAGGAGATGCCGCGGGGAGTCCCCTCCCCCGCAGCCGGCGGCCGGCAGCTGCCGCCCCGCCGCGGACCAGCTCTCCGGCTCCCAGCCGGGGCCACGGCAGGGCACGGCGCGGCGGCGGCCCGGGGGCCGGCGGGCAGGGCCGGGCCGGGCGGCAGGAGCCGGCTCTCCCGTGGGTAGCAACTTTGCGAGCGCAGAATAAATACACGGCAGTGCCCATATCTCAGAAACACGGGGGTACGCAGCACCTGCTGGCTGGAGCGGTCCCACTTTCTGTCACTGCTTCCCTGCGCCGGCACTTCGTGCGATGCAGTAAGATGGTTCTCGCTCAGCTTTAGCTGAAGGCTTCTGAAGTAAAATGCAAAACCCTACCGAGGTGTGAAAACCTCCGCCCCTCAGCTGGCTCAGGTCAGCGGTGCAGCGGAGGGGCGGCAGAAGGCGCTGGCTACCCCTGGTGGCGGCGGTCGCCCGCCGGGCTCTGAGGCTGTGACACCTGGCGCCGTCTGGGTGGCAGTTCGGATCGCCGGTGGTGGCCCGCGAAGCCTGGTTTTGTAACCTGCCTGATGTGGTACCAGGCTGTTCTTTGGCAGTAAGTGCACGCTAGGAAAAGAAAGGGTGTGAGATTTGGGGTGTTACCATTCACTGTGTTTGGAAACTACCTCAAAGGATGTGGGATTTAATCATCCCAATAGTATATGTCACCACTTCTGCCCAGGCATAGCCTATATTCTTAACTTTTCTTCCCCCCTCCCCCCCCCCCCCCCCAGTATCTTAGAAAATACAGTTGCATATTTAAATACTTTTTAAGCTACTCAATGTATAACTATCTTGAAATGAATATATGAATATATAAAGGCCATACATTATGGATACTGATTCTGTTTCTATGTGCTGTGGAGAGCACCTTAGAAGGATTAAATTATTAAATTATGCACATTTCCATCGATGATGAACTATGCCCAGAACCATCCTAATCTTTCAGATGTGCCCTATGGACTTGGCTTAAGAGGGAAAAATACTGATTATTGCCCAGATGGTATCTCCCCATCGGAAGAAATTTGCATAATGGCCAAAGATCAGTACATAATTCCCTGACCTTGAATATGTTAAAATTCTGTCTTTTCACGCTACTGGGGAAGTTATTCCAGGAGGAGAGCAAAGGGAAATGTAAAGCAATAATAGAGGCCACATTCCTCTTTACATCGGTAGAAACTGAGTGGAATACACTACAGATGAAAACCTTCTAATTCTTTTTCCCTCTTTTCCCATTGTACCCTGCATTACCCATTATGTTTTTCCCAAGGCTGACCCATTCTGGAACATATTGAAGTCTCAGAGAATGACTTCTCCCATAAATAGTCAGGCAAGCCTGAACGAGCAGAACATGCGGAGGACTTCTGTTATGTTAAAAGTGAGAGTAAAGCCCTTCCAAGAGCCCTTCTCACTCTCTGGGACCTGTGGTGAGATCATGACATATACAGTGTTCAATTGCAATGTGATCTTTGTGAGGAAGCATGAAAATTAATTATTGACTGGCACCATATGTTCATAAACTATACCATTTTGACAAAGTTTTATATATAAGGCAGTGAAGGCATTTGTAAGGAATTTTGCTTTTTCTGTGGAAGCTCTTTCACATTAGCAAAGATGCACTGGCAGAATACTTAAGGCTGATTTTCTCCTAAGCTGATTGTAAAGCAAAAGCATCTTTAACCAAGTATGATTACAACCGGTATAGGTTACTTTCTGCTATTTTCAAGTAATTTTGCTTAAAACTAAAACCCAAAACAAAACAACACCACCCAAATAACAACAGTGGTAGAACTCACATTATATTATTTTTCTATTAGTAATTTTCAATAGTCAGCAAAGGCCCATAGTTACTATACTGCAACAGAAAACCAAAAACAAAACCTCATCAATTCAACCATTATCCAGGAGAAACAATTAAGTGAAGCAAACTTCAACGAATTTGGGTTAAGGTAATTAGAAATAGTGACCCTGAGTTGTAACCAACTCTTTTGCATAAAACGAGCTTGAATTGAATTGGCATTCCCTCTTACTTCATTGCATAGTGCTGTTTAAAGAGTGGTCAGTAAAATCACTTTCAAGAACAACTGATAATTTGAAAGTAACTAGTTAAAGTTATCATTTACATTTTTATTTGTAGAAACACTGACCATCTGGCAACAAATTGCATTATATTGTTACATTTTCAAATATTCTTCATAACTGTGAATAATTTGCTGAAAAGCAAGGCTGGTGGGCTATCAGCAGGAAAAAGACACTGTAAAATGCCTAACAAGAAAATGAGTTTTGACACATGGGAAAGTGACCTCGCTGTCACTTCAGGTTCTTAGTATACGAGATCGTGAGTCATTGTTGGTGATATGCTCTGAGGTAACGCTTCAGGGATAGTATTCCCTGTTGATACCAAAATCAGCCATCTGAACGATCTTGAAAATGCTAGCAGCATTATCCTGCTTGAGTACAGGCCAAGTGCTAACAGATGGAAGTGAAGAGTAGGATAATCAGCTGGACTGCAACAAAATGTTTTTTAGTGTCAAAGAGGATAAGAATTCAAAAGTTCATAAATGAATGAGATGCTGCTGTCAAATATGAGACATTGGTCTGCATACAGGAAAAGAACCAGATATTTAGGTAGGATCTGAACTGAGGTAACAAGGTGCCCGGTAATGGTGGACTCTTCAAACTTCTGTCCAACTCCTGAAGTAGCAGAAGTTCATAAACTCCGAAGTCAAAGTCCAAGTTTTATTTCAGAGGCTCTACAAGATTGTGGGAGAGTGATTGACCACTCTGAAATCTACCCATTATGGCAGGACTCAGTGCTTATGTCACACGATCATACTCATTTAGGTTGGAAAAGACCTTTCAGATCATCAAGTCCAACGATTAACCAAGCACTGCCAAGTCCACCACTAAACCTTGTCCCTAAGAAACACATCTATGTGGTTTTTAAACTTCCAGGGATGGTGACTCAGCCACCTCCCCCTGGGCAGCCTGTTCCAATGCTTGACCACCCTTTCAGTGAAGAATTTTTTTCCTAATATCCAATCAAAACCTCCCCTGGCACATATCGAGGCCATTTCCTCTTATTGCCTGCTACATGGGAGAAGAGACTGATGCCCACCTTGCTACAACCTCCTTTGGGGTAGTTGCAGAGAGCAATCAGGTCCTCCCTGAGCCTGCTTTTCTCCAGGCTAAACAACCGCAGTTCCCTCAGCTGCTCCTCACAAGACTTGTGCTCCAGACCCTTCACCAGCTTCATTGCCCTTCTCTGGACACACTCCAGCATCTCTACAACCCTCGTGAAGTGAGGGGCCCAAAACCGAATACAGCATTCGAGGTGCAGCCTCAGCAGTGTTGAGTACAGGGGGACAATCACTTCCCCAGTCCTGTTGGCCAACAGTTTCTCATACGTGCCAGGATGCCTTTTGCCTTCTTGGCCACCTGGGCACACTGCTGGCTCATGGTCTACCAGCACCCCCAGGTCCTTTTCCTCCAGGCAGATTTGCAGCGACTCTTCCCAAAGCCTGTAGCATTGCGTGGGGCTGTTTTGACCCAAACTGAGGACCTGGCACTGAGCCCTGTTGAACCTCATACAACTGGCCTGGGCCCATCCATGCATACTGTCCAGATCCCTCTGCAGAGCCTTCCTGCCCTCAGGCAGATCAACACCACCCCCACCCGCACCCCCAGCTTGGTGTCATCTGCAGACTTACCGAGAGTGCACTGAATCCCCTCATCCAGATCATTGATACAGACATTAAACAGAACTGGCCCCAGTGCTGAGCCCTGGGGAACACGACTAGTGACTGGCCACCAGCTGGACGTAACTCCATTCACCACCACTGTTTGGGCTTGGCCATCCGGCCAGCTTTTGACCCCACATAGAGTGCACCTGTCCAAGGCACGAGCAGGCAGTTTCTCCTGGGGAATGCTGTGGGAGACAACGTCAAAGGCCTTACGAAGGTCAAGATAGACAACATCCCTCATCCACTAGGCAGGTCATCTTGTCATAGAAGGAGATCTTGTTGGTCAATCAAGACCTGCCTTCTGTGTACCCATGCTGGCTGAGCCTGATTACCTTGTTGTCCTGCACGTGCCACGTGATGCCACTCAAGATGATCTGCTGCTCAACCTTCCCCAGCACTGAGGTCAGACTGACGGGCCTGTACTTTCCTGCCCTTCTTGTAGGTGGGTGTCACATTTGCTCACCTCCAGTCTTCTGGGACCTCCCCGGTTAGCCGGGACTGCTGATAAATGGTGGAGAGTAGCTTGACAAGCTGTTCTGCCAGCTCCCCCAGTACCCTTGGGTGGGTCCCATCTGGCCCCATAGTGTGTGTGTCTGAGTGGAGCAGCATTACTAACCCTAACTGTGGCCTGAAAGATACCCTTTTCTTAATCTGGATCCACTCATCGATCTAATTCCTTGTGAATTCTTGCATAAATATACTTTATGCAAAGGTCATTCTTTTACAACAGACTAACAAAAAATCAATGGATGACAATGCAGTGGTCATGAGGATCCTCTTTAATGAAATAATTTGTCAGGAGGACCCACCTTTCACAGGGAAGACATGGGTTCAATGGTCTTTTTTCCTTTAAAGGATGGTAACAAAAATCTCTCAACTCTCAGATGACCGAATTTCTTGCCTGTTTCAGCATACATCTTTTTATTCCAAACTAGGGGCATCCTGTGAAATCATGCTGTTTTTCATGAATATAATCACACACAGAAGCTTACACAAATAATTTTATCAGAGGGAATTAGAATGTCTGCCATCCAAGAATAGCATACACATTTTACGATAAACAGGTGTTGGAATGAAGTGTCTACTGCGTTCTCAGAGATGGGATCATTCCTTCAGTTCGGGCTTCCCGTTCTGACTGTGACACTGATTTTTGCAGTACTCAAGTCCATGTCCTGTCTGTGTAACCCCACCAGACAGGAACACACTCAAAACCCTCGCTATTAGCTGGTCAACTAGTTTTGGAGGGAGAAATCAGGTGTTGCTGATGAACATTTGAAAAATAAAGGGGGTGAAACATAATGTGAATAAACAATTTATATCTAAGTTACTATCTTCTGGGGATTAAGTGAGTGCAGGGGAACTGTATTGTAGAGTGCACAGAAAAAAGCAAAACAGCATGTTGTGATGCTGTTCTTACTGTCGTTTTTATTTTTATTCTTTGTATTTTATTTTTCATTTATTTTTATATAATTTATTTGTATTTATTTTAATATTGTTTTTAAATTTAGGAATGGTAACTAGTTAAAAGCAACCGCAACAAAACACTAGCAAGCAAGCAAGAATATCTTGCCTTTATTAAAAAAAAAAATTAACGTGATTAAGTTTATCACACTGTGCAAGCAAAGTAGAAAAGGAAATGACATTTTTTTCCCATATTACAAAGGCTTTTTTTTAGTGGAGTTCTCCAGCACTGCAAAACTAGAGTGCTCACAGGCTGAAAGGTGCCTGGTGTCACTGTCAGCAGAGAGACGTAGGATGAAGCAACCGCCAAAAGCCGCAGTGCTGCACTCTTTCTCTGTCCCAGCTGCGTGCTCCTGCCAGCCCCTTTGTGTCGGAGCAGTTGGCAGTCTCATTGCTACATAATTGCTCGTGCAGACACAACAGGGCAGCACAGTTTTAAGCCAGTTTAAGTAGATTGTGAAACTGCATCTTAAAAATGCCAGCTGCATACAGCGGTAATTTTAAATCCATTCATGACTACCTCAGACTGCATACGAATTAAATAGTACTATTCATACTTTGGTAGCATTTTTATCAAACAATCTTCAGTGGAAGTGATTTAAAAACATCAGGGATGACATTGTGTACAGCAGTGGGTCCTCAGGAAAATTTTCAGCAGTCAGAACAGCGTGGTGCCAAATTCTTAGGATATCAAATGCACTAGAGTAATGTCAGAGCAGATCTACAATGGTGCACATTTTTCACCATGGAAACTCATCACCAATTGGAGAAAGATTAATGCCACAAATGTATTTATGGAAGCATTTAAGTATTCAAGGCTTGCTCATTGCCCTTTATTTTGGCTGTTGTGCAACCTGTCCCTAACTGTTGTCATATTAAATACAGTAAGTTGGCAAATTAATCATATCATAAACCCAAAAGGTCATTAAAGGAAGGAGTCTTATTTTCCTTACCCCAGTGTCTTGGAAGTCTAAGAAATTCTTGACATTAAACTCCCCCACCCCCCAAAAAAAACCCACAAAAGCAAGCCACCAAAAACCCCCAACACTAAGCTCACCAGGCATTAAGTTTTGAACTAGGGAATGATACAGCCACTGGACATAGGAGCCATCAAATAGATGCTACAGTTTGGAGCAGAGAAGAACTTAACATCAGAATCTCATCAGGCAGATAATCTTTATATAATATTGCTGTAAACAGGGTTTTACCCTTGGACTGCAAATAAAGGTCACACATGAAGAATCAAGGCATGGAGTCATACCTATCTTTTGATTTTGGTATAACAAATCCCATGTTTCCTCATTTTAGCAGAGGTATTTCAACTGTAGCTTTGCAATACTAATATAAGCTCACTGTTGTGATTTCAGTGAAGTGCATGCCTTTCTATAGACTTTGTAAGCTTTGGATCTGGGCCTAAATCCCAGTACCCCATCACTGGCAACCCTCGGCCGACAGTTATTAATACAGTATTAGAATTAGCTTAAAGATGTTTTTAAATATACTGTCCTGCCCATGAGGAATATATAAGAAAAATATTCTTACTGGACAAGCAGAACCTACAGAGGCAGAAATTAAATCATAAGACTGAAAATAAAAACTGTTATGATCTACACCATTGTCTCCAAACCATATGATTAAGGTGATACTAAATTAGACATTCCAGTGAAAGTGTATAACTACAAATCTTAACTAAGCATATTAGTTCTATTCATTATGCTAATGTATAGGCTTCTATTTAGCAGCTTTAGAAGCATTAGAAAACAGGAAAGCTACAGTTTACAACCCATACATGTATGCTCAGGTTGGCAGCAGTAATTAATAGTACGTCCTGGTTTTGCTTTTTATAAACCAAACAATATTTAAGACAGATATTAAGATGATTTACATCACAAAGAATTTAAAACTGTACTTACTTGAACTAAGCATATTGCATTAAAAGGAGTGTGAGCTGGAGTAACATGTATTAGCTCACTCATTATCTCAGGGAAACAGGTGAGTTCTCAGGTTCAAATGGAGTATCTCAGTTTGCAGCACAGTGCTCTGAATTTGCATATTACTTAACCAGTTCTACCTAAATATCCTAAGTGATTTTCTGTCAATAAAGGCCACATTCATCCAACTTAGTGGCATATCCTACTTTGCACAGTCCTATTAGATTTAATAAAATTACTATGAAGTACTACTTAATGAAAAGGTGTGGTTCTACAAGTACTTTAATATTAATGAGCACTCCTTGGAAAGGAATGATGTACCACTCTTATCATATCTGGTTGCCTATTCCCATCTCAAAGTGTCCTTTTCTTCAAGGACAGTATAGCTGTGATGAACCAGGTAAGAGGACTGATTTTTCAAAAATCTGACAAAATAAAGATTAGTTTCCAGCTAGATAATTTCCTTCAGTTTAGTTCACCTGGCATAAGGTAACAATATATTTCTGGAGGTGGGGAGTAGTAAAACTTGCTTCTTTAGAGACTACTTTAAGGTAAACAGCCTTTGTAAAGCTGGTTGAATCCTTCCACACCTCATCCTGATGTTTTGCTCTGCAGGAGGAGAGGTCTAGAATACCAGCTATTTTTAATCATCTAAGTCAGCCTTAAAAATTTGAGAGTTATGCATGTTAAAATTTTTAAAAGTTGTCATGGTTTAACCCCAGCTGGCAACTAAACCCCACACAGCCACTCACTCATCCCTCCCAGTGCGATAGGTGAGAGAATAGAGTAAAAGTGAGAAAAGTCATGGGTTGATATAAACACAGATTAATAGGTAAAGCAAAAGCCACACATGCAAGCAAAACAAAACAAGGAATTGATTCACTGCTTCCCATCGGCAGGCAGGTGTTCAGTCATCCGCAGGAAAGCAGGGTGCCATAATGTGTAACAGTTGTTTGGGAAAACAAACACTAAAACTCCAAACATCCCATCCATCCTTCTTCTTCCCCCAGCTTTTTATGCTCAACATGACATCACATGGTATGGGTTATCCATTTGGTCAGTTGGGGTCAACTGTCCTGGCTGTGTCCCCTCCCAGCTTCTTGCCCCCCCCCCCCCCCCCCGCCCCCCGCTCACTGATGGGGTGGGGTGAGAAACAGAAAAGAAAAGCCTTGACTCTATCAAAACACTGCTCAGCAGTAACAAATACATCCCTGTGTTATCAACACTGTCTTCATCACAGATCCAAAACAACACCATACA
This sequence comes from Falco naumanni, assembly GCF_017639655.2. Taxonomy (NCBI): domain Eukaryota; kingdom Metazoa; phylum Chordata; class Aves; order Falconiformes; family Falconidae; genus Falco; species Falco naumanni. The sequence goes on along the minus strand of NC_054056.1, from coordinate 56,678,004 downwards.
AGCTACTGTGAAGAAAATTGATGCTGCCCCAGCCAAAACCAGCATAAAACTATAGACTATCAAGCCTTTTCAAGTAAGAGTTCATTGCTGCAAATATTTTTCAAAGTTATTTTAAAAAATACATTCTCAAGCACTTACAGTTACTCATCAATTTTAACATAAAATTTGCTAAACGTTAAGTAGATTGCCACGGGCCTCCTTTAATTCATGTGAGGAAAGTGATGCAGAAATATTAAGCTCATAATAATATATCAGTAAATTATCATTGTCTTAGGTTGGATTATAGACCACTCAGCGACCTGTGTTCTCTTTCAACCTGGAATACAGGGTTTGTATTAAATTATTTTGGATCTAACTCAGATCTTTCAAAGGCTAATTTTGGGGCAGGTTCCACCCTAATTAGTTTTTCCTGCTAATGTATTTTGGCCTGCAGGTTTCTTTTAAAGTATCTTCTCCATCTGTACTCTGTTATTCTGAGTGCCTTTGTTGTCATTGTTTGTAACTTGTAAATGCTGCCAGAGAGACTGGTTATGTCTACATAACACAGTGTAGCTCTGCACACAGGCACCCAAGCTAGTTGTAACAAGCTTAGCTAACTGGAATAGATAACATGCTCTATTAATGAAGCTGTTCCTTCTGAGATCTAAGCTGATAATTGAAAATTTGCCTGAAAATTACTTCAGGGCAGTGGATGGTTCTTAGCTGACCCATGTTAAAGAGAAGACACTCTTTACAATTTGGAGGATAAAGTTAGGATGCAAGTTGATCAGTGTATAGATCACTACATAGAGAAGTCACACTCCAGCGTTCATAAATTAACAGCAGCAGGTATAAAATGATCAAATAGCTGGAACCTGAAGCTCCAACTTTAATGATGTAGAACTTGTACATTATTAACAGTGGTTGCAATTAAGACTGGAAGAGCTTTTCAAAGAATATGATGTATTCTCTGTAATTTGAAGTCTTTAATTAAGACTGGATGTACCTCTCAAAAGATATTGTCAAATTTGATAATAAAAGAACTCAGGAGAAATTCAAAGGTCTTAAACTCTATGAATTTTTCATCACATCAGGCTTTCTTTTATGGCATTCATTCATCTAGAAAAGTGGAAAAATACAATGGACATTTATAAAGGTCATATAAATAGGTTTCTTATAATGGCAATTTAATTGCTTTCTGTTCTGCTAACATAACTGCTTTTGGAACCAGCTCGAGACCTCTCAGCAATATAGAAAAAAATGAATTTTGCCACTCTAAGTGTGGGGAGGCAAGTCTGGTCCTTCAGCAGTAGAAGACAACATAGGGAGAACTAGTAGACCTGAAATGGGATGGCTGTCATGTCAAACTGCCTCTTTTCTCCCTCCCTGGTTCCACAATAGCAGTAACTTCTAGCCCATACACCCTGACCTTTTTGGCAATATTAGCCAACCAGAGTGACTTTCCAGGCATAAAGCATAGCTATAATTAAGCTGTGGATGTTTTCATGTCCATTCCAGGTGCTGCCTAGGCAACTGCCTATTCTGCCAATGCCTGAAATTGGCCCTGATTGCACTAGTGATTCATTAAACTATTGTGGATTCATTCAGAATCCCACGTTAGTAGCCATTATAAGGCCATATATAATAGTCTGCAGTACAACTTCTAAATCAACAATTCATATATAGTATAAAAGACTTTGTTTGGTTTATGAGGTCTTAAGAAACAAACAGCTATACAGAGGTGTTGTATATCAACTGATAAATACATTATTTTCTTATACACATATGTACAATAGATATCCTTGGCACACGTGAATAGTATCATTTTGACTCATAGGAATGATATATACACAGAAAGATAAATTCACTCAAGTGTGCTATCTAAATCGTACTACTGAAAGGCAGTAGATGTAAGAACAAAAATATTCATCCATTTTGCATGAGATACTTGCCATCACAAATGCTTCAGAGAACACTTAAGCAGTTAGCATATTTCTGACATTTTTTCATTTCCAGAAAACAAGGCAACTGATAGATCTCTTTTCTATCTAATTGTGAACAAATGTGGAGCCTTCCGTTTCAGATAGTTCTCCCCTTTGCTGTTCTACCACACAAAAAATTAATCCAGCTCCAGATCCTTTGTAATATATTTAAAATCACAACAGCATCAAGCAAACAAATGCACAAAGTCTGTCAAAAACCTGTTAAAAAAGATGAGTTCAATTGCCTGTGCTGAGCCATGCCTGTCCCACAAGCGTGGGATTACCCCTGGCAGTCAGAAAGGCAACAAGGAATCCCTAGTAAGCTCTGTAACCTTCCTTCTTCCTCCCAAATCCACAAGGTTTTGCAGCTTGCCCACAAAACAAGCCAAGTTCCAGCCATTTCAGACCAGAGCTCGTTAGACTTGTGACAGATAGGCACTGCTGCTGCCTAGAGTTGCAAAGAAATTGCTGAGAATTGTTCAGAATTTTCCTGACAGTTCTCTGTAAAAGTAAATGATTTATTGATTCTGCTGATTGATGGGATCAAAACATACTATTTGAACGCATGAAATCTCTTGAAATTATGACAATAACTGATAAAATTTCTAGTCATCTTACCCAGTCACATGTCTATATTCCTCATCCTCTTGGCAGTTCACTTGATAGTGGGAAGGTACCCAACCTTCTCTTGAGCTCCGAGACCTTATCAACTTAACAAATAAGAAATAAGAACTTTGAGTCTGCTGCTAAATTAACATGAGTGCTTTGAAACTGTAGAAAATAGCACAAACCTGTTCAAGCATTTTTTTCTATCTTTGTTCTACCATAGAGTAAACCTTTTATTTAGGCAAAGCTTCAACACATTAGGTTACCTAAGAATATCAAATATCTATTATTAAAGATATTACAAATCAGACAATTTGCCTTCAAAATATATAGAACCATAGTCAGAAAAAGGAAAGTCTAAAAGTCTAAAGTATCAGCAGTTACAAATATAAATATTTCAAACATTAAACAATTTAAATATTTCAAAACAATTCAGCTTATGTTTTAAACTGGACAAGTTTCTCCAAACCCCATTATTTTAAAATGTCCTTCTAGGTCCAATGGCCTGCAAAGGAGATTGGGACCATCTCGGGGGTGGTGGTGGGGTGGGGGTGGGGGGAAAGTAGCCAAGCATTGGCCAGGGGTGCTCACAGACCACCCATCAGTTTTTCTCATCTAATCTTAGGTATGTGTCCTAAATCACCAATCTCAGAATATGTTAAACAGTGTACAACAGCAGTGTACTCTTTCCTTCCAAACTATTGAAGAAGTCTAGCTAAGAAGTCAAGATACACATGACTGGTTTAGATATGTCAGTGTAGATGGAGATGAATTTAGTGTCTGGTATCCAGTCCAGTATTGTCTGAAGTCAAAAAAGAATCTATTGTCTACCTCTCAGACATTAAATTAACCCCTTGGTCATTAAAAGTAAAATAAATCAAGGTCTATTTCAATCTTGTTGTATTACAGTTTGAGATGTGCAATGTATCCTTTAAGAAAATCTGTGTGAAAGAGACAAGCTAGCCCATAGCAGTGGGGCTTAAATAGCATCAGAGATTTGGTGAAATAATGCAGTGCATCAGCCATACTCTATGCAATATTTTACAAGTTTTCTAAACATGCTGCAGCAAATTTATTTTAAAATGCATCATTTAAAGAAATATCCTGCTATAAAAGTAGTTTATTTTCATCTCAACAGTAACATGAGAATGCAGTTTAAAGAGTAAGTATTGTGGTGAGGTAATGTATAACTATCATCACCGTTATTTTCAAACACAGCTTTACTTGGGACTGTGAAATTTGCTGTGTACCTTTCATTCAAAAATCTATAAACACTTATGAGGAAGAGGCAGGGAGAGGAGGAAGAGGAAAATGTTGAGAAGGATTCTTTAATTAATAAAAATGCTGAACTGTAAGAGGGAATACATTAAAAATCAGCTATAACTTACCAACAAAGCTGTATGCAGTTAAATTTATCAGTTCATTGCTTTAAATATAGGACACTGTTTTGTTCATGATTGCATAGGTGGCAAATCTGCATTAGCTGTGGATTTTGTTTGACTCATATTGAGGATCAAGGGCAAATCCTACTTCTACGGCATATACAAAAAAACCCAAACCTTTTTCACAGGCAGTTTGCTGTTAGGATTGCTTTTCAAGTTGAATGCCACTGAGTGAAGGAAAAGTGAGGTAGAATATTCTTCCGGAATGGGAAGCATCTGAACCTCTAATCCTCAACAAAATGTTGTTATTAATTACATTGATTTTTCCAGTCAGCTCTCTGAATAGCACTTTTCCATTTCTTATTCCAAAATTCTAACAAAAAAGGTGGAAGCAGACAGTAGTTGCTATAATATTACAGCGGTAAATTGCAATGGTTTTCCTGAAGAGCATCTTGTTTCCACTTACAATCTCCACTTACATGGAGTCTGTGGTATCACAGGAACTTTGTCTCAGTAAGCATTTACTAACTATACTGCAGTCGTATAGTGGACTTTGAGGCTTACTAATTTCACACAGAAACTAATCAAATTCAGTCTATTATCGAAACCATGAGTGAATTTCCAAAGGGCTTGTACTGTGTGCAAATGAAGGCACAAAGACAAGTTCCTTTTTGTCTGAAGATGGATACTGTTGAGAGATAGACTTTATCCTTCATAGCAAACCCAAAAACAGACATGTTGAAGCAATTTGCAGCAATTTTAAAATTATTGTTGCAAACACTTGTTTCCAGCCATTCCAGTCACAATATTGAAAGATATATCTAAATAAGTACATCAAATTTAGGATTTTTTATGTCTTTTTCTTCTTCTTTTTTTTTTTTTTAAGAGTTGCGGTTTCCCCCTACATTTTACTTTTAGACCCAAATGTGCCCTGCTGTGCCAAACTGACATTTGAAGTATCCCAGGTAAGGTATCATCATGCAGCAACATGAAGAGACTGTAATATTCACTTCCAGGAAAACAGCACCAATAAAAGACAGGTCACAATATTTCTTTTTTTTTTTTTAATTATTACTTCACCAAAATATAAACTATCACACATCACACATAGATTTTCATACTTTTTTCCTCTCGTGATTTTTGTCAGACCAATTACTCTATGTCACTCCCTTAGAAATTTCCCAATCTATTTTATATATTTGGTAATAGATGTCTGAAACGCTTTCCGTAATACTGCGTTCTTTAGAGAGGGTACCTCGGAGCTGCCAGTCTAACAGTTAGGATCTGCGTTCAAACAAAAATAAGCATAGAAGCAGAACAATAGCATTAACAAGCATAAGGAAAATGATCTGAGATGCTGACAACTAAAATGTTCCATTTTAAAAAGAAACTATTTTAACATTTCCTCTAGCATGGGAATTGTTTTTTTCCCCTCCCCACTCTCCTGTCCCCCTTCATTTCCCCCCCTGACACTAGAAAGAAAAAATGCTGTGACATGCTGGGGAGGTAAAGTAGTTTTTATTCCATTTTCATAGCTCTTACCTAAACTTCTTGTCTCCTATTCCTCAAGGGTCCTATTTTCCAACATCATAACGTCTGCTTTTTGTTTCTTAACCTTGCACTTTCCCTTTTTCCCTCTTTCCCTCCAGGCTATTCACTTATTTCCATTCCAATTCCTCCTCCTCATCAGGACTTCGGCAGGGGGAGGTGCAGGTTAAGCAGAAGACAGAAACTCCCTGCTCATAGTCTTGACTTTTACTTACATTACAGGAAAACTTCTACCTTCCTTTCTCTTGCTGCAGAAGCCAAATGCTATGCAGTTTCAACTCGATATGTGAAAAATGCATTTTTTTGCAGTGGTTCTTTGGCTCTAGTGTTTCCGCTGCCTCCTGCAGGGTTGGTCCAACCTTGTAATTCCCATGTGAAATCACACACTCTTAATACTAGACAGATAGCACAATCTCAGCCTCGATGATGAATTCCGTTACTTTGCTTAAAAGAAACTAAATGCTACAGTTTTGCAATGGACATTTAAAAAAAAAAAAAAGAAAGAAAGAAAGAAAAAGAAAGAAAATCTGCTATTTTAGCTGAAAATTCACCCAAAATACTCAGCCCGAGGCAGACACCTGACATAGACACCTTTCAGTGCAGTGGTTGAAGTTCAGCAGTTCTAAACAAGTCCAGATAGAGTTTTATAGAGACTGTAAACTCACAACAATGCAATACAATGGAGATGTAACTGCATGAGTTGAACGAATTAATTTCAACTTTTCCCCACTATTCTTTTACCATGGATGAAATTAAATGTTAGTTTAGGGTCTTCCAGCCTCAACAGCTGTAAGGATAAAGCTGAGACCTGTTTAATTTCTGATTGGTTTTGTTTGCTTTTCAAAATGTGGATGTAAGACAATAAAAGCTGGTTGGTCATCTACCGGGAAAATACAAATTTACAGGAAAGTCATTGCAAGAAACTACCATTCTCTTTCATAGAAATAGAAAATAGAAACCAAAATGTTCCCAACCAGTTATAGCTCTTTTACTAATTTTAAGGTGATTACCTTCTACCAACATCTAATGGAAGAGTAAGTATAATTTATTTCAGCCTGTTGTGTGGCGTATAGGTGCTAGTGATAATAACACATGTTCTAGTGTACTAGTTTTGCAGTATCAAGATCCCATCTAATTTTTGCTTATATAACTGCAAATAACAGGAGTGTGTTTAATAAATTATTTAATAAACAGACAGAATAAGGCATAAAATTGCAAGATAAATCAGAGTAAGGCAAAAGTACACATTTAATTAGGTTTCCTCCTTTTCTTCCATTAACCTTGCTGAATATTTTGTCACTTCTGAAGTAAATACATATCAGACAAAATAACATTATCAATTTTTTTGTTTAAATTTGTATCTCTAAATAAACATAAACTGACAATCAATGTTTTTTTATGAAAAAAGAAGGTTTTTTCCTAATAAATTTGGAACTGCTTGCAAATAATTTTCTGGATATGAAGAAAATAATTAATAGCTGAGAATTTATGTCTCAAGTTATGATTTCATTTATTTATTTATTTACTTATTTATTTCTTAAGTGGGAAAGGGAGGCTTTTACTTAATACTTCGTAGTGTTTAAAATTGGAATACTCTATATAAAAATAGTGCATTATATTTATATTTAAAGATTCATATTTGTACTTTAAGACTTAGATGAATGCTCAAAATGCAGTCTAGTTATTAAACTGAAATCTATAAGAATATCTGGACATAAATGGAAAAAAAAAATTAATACTAGCAAATTTTTACCTTATCCCTTTATCAACATAAATATTGGTTGAATAGTCATCTAGAAATGAAATGTCTTTGGCCATCCATTGAGTAATAGAACTTAATTGGTTGAGTCAGATGTAAAATTAAAATTGTCAGAATCTAGATAATAAGAGGATCAGGAACTCCCTAATTGAAGGTGAATGTCTACAACCCCTAATGAGCTTTAGAAATTGCAAGACCAGGTTTATACTCCAAACAAGCTTAAATTATGACCACTGGCACTGCATCATGTTGGCAACACTGACAGGAAATCTATGTTTATGACAATTCTTGTTAAATGTGTATTTCAGTTTCCTTAAGAGCTCTGGAAAGCCAGCCTTTCCCCTGCTGTTGCCATCGAGGAAACTAGTGTCCTAGAATGTAAGGAGCACCTGCTGTAGTCAGGCAACAAAACCAGTAGCAGCATCCACCACTCAGGTGATAATCATTGGCAATATCTATGACAGCACCCCTAGAAAGCCATTCCCAAGTGGCTACAGGAAAAGTAAGTCTGGGTCTCCAAGGATCTTTTCCCAAGTCTACCATGTCAGCTCTGCCCATATCCTCTGCCTTTTAGCTTCCCTGTGAGAAAAGCAGTGAAATTCAGTTTTGCCTGCCCTGCTGAGAATTCATAGACTGCTCTGTCTGAGTGCTAAACACATTCATGAAGAATAGCACCAAAGTATTGAACCAGTACATAATGAGTCTTTCTAATCATGCCCTTGCCCTTCATTTCCAATAGTCAACAGCTCTCAGAAGTGTGAAATGTACACATGAAGAGCTTTCCATAATTTATTTCTGTTTACCGAGAATAAAAGAAATAATGTGGCATCTCCCTGGCAAACATATATTACCTTTCTCCATTAATAAAATATTCCCAAAAGGTTAATTACACAAAAATAAAATGCAGTTCAGCATTTAGACACTGTAGTAATACATTAATTAAGCCTTAATGTCAATGCCTATAACACTTTTGGGGGATTAATGACCAGCTGTGAGAGCTGGTGGTCCAAATCTTTTCCACAGGTAATTTATCCTACCTATTTATTCATTTTCTAAGAAAGGGTCCTGAGTAAAGGTCATTACTGGTAAGTCACTTGTGTAAAAACAATATGTAATAACAAAAAAACCTCACCTTGTTATGCTTTTATTATTCTGGAACATTTTTCCAAAAGATAACATATACTCTCTCTTTAAGCCATACTAGTTTTTGTGGACAGCCAATATTTAAAATCGTAGGAAAGTTATTCCACAGATATATTTTTTACACTCATTTTTATTGTCACAAACAGTTTAAAAAACTTCCTTCTTCCTGTAAACTCTGAGAAAAAGTGGGGGGAGAAAAAAGGCAAAACCTACTCTCACATTTTTTGCAATAAACTATCTTGACTTTAATATATATATGTAAGACTTGAAAACCTAAAAGCCATAGACTGAAACAAAATTAAGTCATCTATGAAAACAAGCAAGCAAAAATCCACCAAGAGATCTCTCCCAATAATTTTTTTTTCTTCCAGTTGCTTATCCTGCAAACTCATCTTCAGGAAAATCAATGATAGTTTTATTTATTAAATGAATTAATATCAAGCTGCAGCTTTTACTCAGACCTCTGTCCTGCTGGGATCGCAAAGTCCACTATCGGGAAGTTATAGGCAAAGGAAGGCAAAACAGCATACACCATCTAAAAACTACTGATCTGATAAACATGTGTCCAAGAGACCACTGCCTACAACTAGTGATCTTGCCAGTTTGCCATTTCAGCTCCTTTCTTAGGTAAAAGCTAACATGATTCTTTTCTAAAACTTCAATTCCTATATTCATCACAATTTCATGTTGAAATTATTCAAAAAAATTTAGGCTTGGGGTCCTACCTGGTGGTGAGTAGGATCAAGAAACTTTGTGTTTCCTCGATATCTGGAAACGTCAGTATGGTTGTTTTTTTTCATTTTCATAATAGTACAGAGACTACATGTATTTGCACATATAAAACTCAACATGGCATTGATTCTTAGGAACACCATTTCATAATGTTTTGCTGCCTTTTAACATTTTTTTTTTCATTTAAACCTTGTGTAGTCCTAATTATTACATAGAGCTTTATATTCTCACTTTCCAGAGACTGTACTGACTTCCCATTCATTTATGGGTGTAAATCTATGCTATTATTTTCCTCTGTAGTTATATGTGACTTGGCACCTGCCTTTTCTCCTTCTGCCATGTTTTCGAGGCTATGTCTACATCATTACAGCAGATTTCTGAGCTTTACTGTGCTAACTGCAAAAGTGGAAGCTTGGAGTAGTAAAATGATGGGATTGGTAAGCTGGCATTTATTTGCTCAGGCAAATGCACACAAAGCTTTCTCATCTTTCACAATTGCGCTGTCTGTCTGCACAGACCCTGTGGCTGTCATAATCTGCGAACCTCTGCACCATGCACTGTTCCCTAATGCAGACTTGGCAATAGCCATTCCTCTTAGGTTAAGTGAGAAAATTCAGTGATACTTAGGTTTATGTGTAGATTCTGCTGATAACAATGGGCTCCAAAATGTCCGGATATTTAACATTTGATAAACTAATATTTTTACTATCTTTGTGCATATCCAATAATTGATCCGCTAGCAGATGATCTCAGCAAAAAGAATAATAAATGAACAACAGTGGAAAGTGGACAATGTCTCTTGATTGTAGTCAGTGCAAGGGCCTTTGGCAGTGCTCAGATGCATGCTTATTCTCTTTATTTGTTTTCCTTTGTGTTTGTTAAAGGGTTTCCAAGAATACAAAATCACCCTCCTTCATATCTATCTGAAAATGTTTAAAAAAATGAGTTAGCAGAGCTCAGATCTCCTCAGAGGCTGACCTATTTTGGCTTCAGAGGTACACTAGTAATGGAGCTTGAAATTCAAATATAACATTAAAATATTGTGGAGAATCTCCTATCCTTGGTAGGTTTTCTTCATCTCTGTTTTACACAAGCTTTCTCTGCTGTGATTCCAAGTCTCTGCAGGCAAGGCTTTGTTTCTGTAAGCTGTTATTATGCTCTGGCAAGCTAAGGGAAGCTGTCAGATAGTCTACTTTGATGTCATCTGGATCTAAACAGAGAAGCTTTTTGTACAAACAAATAATTATCATTTCCTTGCTGCCCTTTGCCAGTTATCAGTACATATACTAGTGAAACTATACAATCAGAATCTCATCTTTTTCTTCTTTGTTTGTTTGGTTTTTTTATTGTTGTTGTTTTGGGGTTTTTTTGTTTGTTTTTCCTTTATCCCATAATAGATGAGAATGTAGTGTCTATTTTCTTTTTTGGTCATAAAATTGTTACATTATTTTACATATTTGGCTTTCTGATGAGTCTTCTAACAGTCAAATACTACTGTTAATTTTCTCAGACTTGCCCAAGTTTTTACAGTGTATTTGCCAGTGATTGTATATTCAACCGATGTTTAGTTTCTGGGATTAAAACCAGACACTTTTCCTTCTAATCGCTCAGTGCTTTCTGTTTCGTTTGTTCTTGTGCCTGTATACTTATGATGTCCATCTGTAGGCTGACTCCAGATTTGACAAAGAATACACTTAGGGTCTACTTATGATATTTTAATGTAAGCATATAGTTCAAGATGGCTTTGCTACTTAACAGTTCCCATCATATTTTAATTATTTCCCCAAAGCTCTCCTTAAAAGTAAAATGAAATGAAACAACAATCAGCACTGATAACTTTTCAACTAAATGTGTGAAATAGAAACAAAGGAATTAGGCATTCTTCATCCCACTGCCTTGTCTCTCAGGTGTTATGGCCTGCTTTCTTGAAACCTACATATACATTAATTCAAAAAAACACACAAAAAAGCAGGCTGAAAAAATGTTACTTTAGATTTACAGTTCAACACAAAGTCAGGAAATGCAGTTTGATGTTTGCTTGTGCAGCCTCCATTCAGTCTATATTTGCATCCCATCTTAGGTACTTAGTAATTCATGGGTTCCAATAAAAAAATATCCTGCGGAATGATGTCAATAGAAAATGCATAATGTACTTGCACCCAGAAAGGTGTATTCAATATGTGTAAAGAATATGAAATCCAATATTTCCAAATTTCAAGTGTTTCCCTTGCAGCCGGAGTTAGAGTGATCCAAATGGCACATCATGAGCTGACATAAACCCATAGGAATCTTTCCTATCTGGATTTTCCCATAGAAGGGAAAGCGTCTGTTAAGGAAGAAGTACTGTGCAAAGAGTCAAATGGCCTGTCCTACATCTGCTTAAAACCCTCTCCAGGAACAGAGGTTACTATTGCTTCCATAACACTGTAAGGAATGGTGAAAGAATCTCTGCCCTAACAAAATCCCTCTGAGTCACTCAGAGCAGCTAACTGCTGCTTCTGCCTCCTGGAAGGCAGATATAAGGGGGTTGTAGCACTTCCTAAACACTTGGTTATTCCTGAAGCTGGAAGCCAGTTCTGATGTAAATAACATCCTCCGGTATAAATAGCGTTCAATTTACTAGCTTTTAAGAAAAGAAAAATATGAGCAGAAAAACCTCCATCATATCTTACAAAGATAACCTTTTAGGTTTATAGCACAGGCTTTTATCATATAAGATACATGACTACATTAGTTGACATCCAGATACTGTCACAGAAGAAAAGGATTTTGCTTAAGCCGCAGACATTGAGCTGATTCTTTCACGTCATTGTTCCATATCTCCTGTCTGTTCCTAGGATGACATGTGCTGCTGCAGCTGTATTGGTTGGCAAGACAGCCCTGGCTATAGTGCTTATGCTTAGTTATTACTTTCATATCTGCCAAAATGTTTTGGATAAATGTAAATGAAAGAAAAGCTGTAACACATTTCAACTATTCATATCACAACAAAAAGCCAAGTAGAACATCTTTAGGTGAAAAAAGATCCCATTTATACCAGGAAAACTCCCTATTTTATCAGGTGTAATAGAGAGACTTTATTTCTCATAAGAGGTCTTTAGATAATATTTTTATAACTGAAAGGGGTTTTTCCTAATTAAAGGAATTGTCTTTAATGATTATGGTGTAAGCACTATCAGGACAGAATATCTTCTTGTTTGCCCTTGTCTTGTCAAAGGTTTTTGTTACGTCATTACTTTAGAGATGGCAATGAAGAATCATTCGTTTCCTGGTAGAAAAACCGGCATCAAAAAATGCCTTTAGATCCCATTTGTCATAGGTTTTTTAACGCAGCAGTGTCAACAGAACAGTAAGATTAAAAGCCTTATGATGTAACAGTTACAAATGATCAACAGCAAGGGATTGCAAAAGGTTTATACTTTTCTTTCGTCTCCAGTTTACTATCAGTGAATATCCCTAAACTATGAGATGAGCTGAAGTCTCTCATTAGGAAGCTGAAGACAGGTACTTTGCCTCTGTGAAAAGCATCAGCCGTTTGTCTGGGAAAGAACTCAGATTGAAGTTGCAGTGTATAAAGGATAAAAAAAAAAACAACATGAAATACACCCACATGAAAAAGGAAAAAGAAAATCTGCCTTCTATGTGTTTACCTAATGTTTGTCTTTTTCTAAAAAATATTTACATTAGGAAATACTGTGAATGCCAAATCCAGGAAGACACAATTAAGCAAAATAAATAGAAAAGGTGATAACCTGAAAAATGGAAAAATACGCTTAGGTGCAGCCAGCAGGAGTAGAAAGAACATTTCTTCTGACAGTGGACACTAAAAAATCTGAACTTGCAAGTTAACTAAAATTCCAACATTTGTTACCTTTCTGTGGCAGTTCATTTTAAAAAAATATGAATGTTATTTTACCAGATGTGCATGATAACCTTGTTTTTCCCTTATTGTTGGGAGGATGGATATTGAGATTTGTAGTAGCTTCTGCTGTCAGATCACTTGAAATCAAAAATTCCTCAGAGTGTGGAGAAGCTACATTAAATATACAGAGCTCAGACAATGCTGTCGGTTGATTCTGGGAAGCAGCCAAATCTCTGACATTGGTTTTGCATTAATAGAACTCTGCACTGTGTTGAACATATGCTTCTCAACAGGCAGTATAGTACTGTTTACAACCAAGTGATGGTGCAATTATTTGCAGAACTTTATTTTTCCCCAGAAGAAAATGTAAGTTCATTCCATCAACAGCCAAAAGAACTCTGAGGTTCCAGCACTTTAAAAATCAAGCTACTTAACTGCCCTAGTATAAGGCAGAATAGTATAGATTTAGAAACTTAATTTTAGGTACACGTTAAAGCATCCTAACTTCCTTTATTTGCCCCATTCACTGAAGATTTGCAAATACTTTCTAGAAACAGGAATACAAAGTTTCTGAAAAACAGTAACCTACTGCAATCTAAGAAACTCAAAATCAACTAAACCATTTAAAATATAGTAAGTACACAAAAGCACAAAGCTAAGTGAAATTTATGGTTTAATCTATAAAGTATGTTTAAGCCACATTAAGAAGCAAAATATTGCCAATCCAAAGTGGCTGCAGTTATAAAATCTATATTCCTAAAGCAGGCACCTGACTCCCTGTGTATTACATAACAATATCAGTACGACTTTTCTCCCCTGCATTTTTTACGAAGAGGTTTGCTGTTGTTTTTGTTGTGGTTTTGTTTGTTTGTTTCTTTGTAATTAATTTTTAATTAATATTCCCATTACAACCTGTGGTAGCTGTACCTGCCTTAGAAACAAGTGAAGATATTAAAATATATCACACATTGCTTGCTGTGCACAATCTCTGCAAAGGATTTGTTTTAAATTAAGTCTTTCTTTTCTTGATAATGGAAGTGCCTCACTTTGTGATGTGTCTGAGGACGTGATATGTCACTAAGGATCTACAGACTTCCTTTGGAATCTGGAATCTTAACTTCCTTTGGCAAGAGGCAGAGTCCTGCTTTCTTTCAGAATATCATGGTGACATGCCTCTTCTCTGAAGATAAAAGCACTCATTCAGAATGTTGTAAACACTAGCTGTATTTCTTTGTTTTGTCTAAACAGATACGGATCTCTAGTTCTTCCTTCTCAGGAGAGTATTGTAATGACTAAAGATAGGGGCTCTCAAGCCTTTCTGTTCAAGTTTCATGGGGCAATTTTAAGAAAGAAGAGGTGAAACAATGCCCAATTTAATAACTGAGAAATTTACATTTGAATAGACAAATGTCAGTTTTAGTTCCTACTCCAGTGACTGTTAACAGAGAGGATTCTCAGGAATGAATATGTCACACTTATTTATGGAAAGTAACCAGAATATTCCACCAGCTGCTCCTCATTTCCTGTCTTCTTCCAGTGGCCACTACTAGTGCAATTAATTAAAGCACCTTTTCTATCTTTCGCTTTGAACTCACTGCATACCTATGCTCCTGTACACAAAATGGTGAAAGCTTCGAGACTTTTTGTGATAGGTTATGGAGAAGCAGAAAATGACTGTATAAGAATTTCAGGACCTCTTACATAAATATGCTTACTAAATACATGAAAATGCATGTTGAAGGGAAATACACATTACTGTTTGGAATCATAGAATCATAGAGTCATGTAGGTTGGAAAAGACCTTTCAATCATCAAGTCCAACCATCAACCAAGCACTGTCAAGTCCACTGTTACCGAAGTCTCGAAATGAAGAACTTATTGACACCAATGTGATGCAGATAAGCAGACACTTCTTTATTGATGGCCGGGTGCATGAGTGAGTCCTCTCACAATCAACGCACACCAAACTTCAAAATCATACACCATATATAGAATTTATTCATACATATTCATTAAGCATTCATACATAAACATAATATTTCTCAAAATCATTAACATACTCTCCTCCCATATTCGATTCTGTGCAGTAAAGATTAGAAAGACCTAGAAATAGGTCTGGGGTACGATTTGGGTAGGTGGTACATGAGTCGGTGGTCACTATCTCCCCCTGCCAGAATTACCTTTTACTTAAGATAACTGTTTCTTTGCAGGTATCTACGGGTTGTTCCAGTCGACTCTTCCCAGTTCCCGTTAATTCTACATTTTGACATCTCAATGAATTCTCCTAGTGTACACATAAAAACTGTATCCAATCATCTTGAACCTTAAGTCTGTTATCTAAGTTCTAATCATTCCTACTAGGTGATTCTGTCCTGTTCTTTCGGCCTTGGTACAGGACGGTACAAAGGATTTCATAGTAGCTGTCGGTTGTTGTGCAAATACAGACACCACTAAAATATTTCTTATAATATTATATTCCTATTAAAATAACTCTATAAGATCAAATGTGTTTCAATATAATCAAATATGGTTGCTAATTCTAACTAAGAGCAGATATGTAACACCACCACTAAACCTTGTCCCTAAGAAACACATCTATGTGGTTTTTAAACTTCCAGGGATGGTGACTCAGCCACCTCCCCCTGGGCAGCCTGTTCCAATGCTTGACCACCCTTTCAGTGAAGAATTTTTTTCCTAATATCCAATCGAAACCTCCCCTGGCACATATCGAGGCCATTTCCTCTTATTGCCTGCTACATGGGAGAAGGGACTGATGCCCACCTTGCTACAACCTCCTTTGGGGTAGTTGCAGAGAGCAATCAGGTCCTCCCTGAGCCTGCTTTTCTCCAGGCTAAACAACCGCAGTTCCCTCAGCTGCTCCTCACAAGACTTGTGCTCCAGACCCTTCACCAGCTTCATTGCCCTTCTCTGGACACACTCCAGCATCTCTACAACCCTCGTGAAGTGAGGGGCCCAAAACTGAATACAGCATTCGAGGTGCAGCCTCAGCAGTGTTGAGTACAGGGGGACAATCACTTCCCCAGTCCTGTTGGCCAACAGTTTCTCATACGTGCCAGGATGCCTTTTGCCTTCTTGGCCACCTGGGCACACTGCTGGCTCATGGTCTACCAGCACCCCCAGGTCCTTTTCCTCCAGGCAGATTTGCAGCGACTCTTCCCAAAGCCTGTAGCATTGCGTGGGGCTGTTTTGACCCAAACTGAGGACCTGGCACTGAGCCCTGTTGAACCTCATACAACTGGCCTGGGCCCATCCATGCATACTGTCCAGATCCCTCTGCAGAGCCTTCCTGCCCTCAGGCAGATCAACACCACCCCCACCCGCACCCCCAGCTTGGTGTCATCTGCAGACTTACCGAGAGTGCACTGAAACCCCTCATCCAGATCATTGATACAGACATTAAACAGAACTGGCCCCAGTGCTGAGCCCTGGGGAACACGACTAGTGACTGGCCACCAGCTGGACATAACTCCATTCACCACCACTGTTTGGGCTTGGCCATCCGGCCAGCTTTTGACCCCGCATAGAGTGCACCTGTCCAAGGCACGAGCAGGCAGTTTCTCCCGGGGAATGCTGTGGGAGACAACGTCAAAGGCCTTACGAAGGTCAAGATAGACAACATCCCTCATCCACTAGGCAGGTCATCTTGTCATAGAAGGAGATCTTGTTGGTCAATCAAGACCTGCCTTCTGTGTACCCATGCTGGCTGAGCCTGATTACCTTGTTGTCCTGCACGTGCCACGTGATGCCACTCAAGATGATCTGCTGCTCAACCTTCCCCAGCACTGAGGTCAGACTGACGGGCCTGTACTTTCCTGCCCTTCTTGTAGGTGGGTGTCACATTTGCTCACCTCCAGTCTTCTGGGACCTCCCCGGTTAGCCGGGACTGCTGATAAATGGTGGAGAGTAGCTTGACAAGCTGTTCTGCCAGCTCCCCCAGTACCCTTGGGTGGGTCCCATCTGGCCCCATAGTGTGTGTGTCTAAGTGGTGTAGCAGGTCGCTGACCATTTCCTCTTGGATTATGGGGGCTTCACTCTGCTCCCCAACTCTGTCTTCCAGCTCAGGGGACTGGGTACCTGGAGAGCAACTGGTCTTCCTATTAAAGACTTAGGCAAAGGAGGCATTAAGTACCTCAGCCTTTGTCACTATGTTTCCCCCTGCAACCATTAAAGGATGGACATTCTCCTTAGCCCTCCTTTAACTGCTGATGTATTGATAGAAACATTTTCTATGGTCTTTTAAGGCTGTAGCTAGATAAAGTTGTAGTTGGGCTTTGGCCCTTCTGATTTTCTTCCTGCATAACCTCATGACATCCTTGTGGTCCTCCTGACTTGCCTGCCCCTTCTTCAAAGGCCATAAACGCTCCTTTTTATTCTGAGTTCCAGCCAAAGCTCTCTGTTCAGCCAGGCCAATCCTCTTCCCGGCAGGCTTACCTTTGGCACATGGGGATGGCCTGGTCCTGCAACATTAAGATTTCCTTCTTGAAGAATGTCCACCCTTCCTGGACTCCTTTTCCCTTCAGGCCTGCCTCCCAAGGGCCTCTGCCAACCAGTCTCCTAAACAGTCCAAAGCCTGCCCTTCAGATGTCCAAGGCAGCAGTTCTGCTGACCCCACTCCTTACTTCTCTGAGAATCAATAACTATCATTTCATGATCTCTATGCCCAAGATAGCCTCCAGCCACCACATCACCCACAAGTCCTTCTCTGTTTACAAACAGGTCCAGCAGGGTGCCTTCCCGAGTTGGCTCATTCACCAGCTCTGTTAGGAAGTCCAGGAACCTCCTAGAGTGTTTCCTCTCTGCTGTTTTGTATTTCCAGCAGACACCTGGGAAGTTGAAGTCCCCCATGAGAACAAGGTCTAGCAACTGTGAGACTTCTCCCAGCTGCTTACAGAACATTTAATCTGCCTCTTCATCCTGGTCAGGTAGCCTGTAACACACTCCCACCATAGCATCTGGCTTGTTGGCCTTCCCTCTGATTCTTACCCATAAACACTCAACACTATTGTCACCATCATTGAGCTTTGGACAATCAAATCACTCCCTAACATACCGGACTACCCCACCACCTCCCCTTCCTTGCCTACCCCTTCTGAAGAGTTTGTAGCCATCCATTGCAGCACTGCAGTTGTGCAAGTCATCCCACCATGTTTCCATGATGACAACTATGTCACAGTTTTCTTGCTGCACGATGGCTGCCAGCTGCTCCTGTTTGTTGCCCATGCTGCATGCACTGGTGTAGAGGCACTGCAGCTGGGCTATTGATTCCATCACCTTTTTTGCAGGGGAGAAGCCCTAATCCCTATGTGACCATTTTCAGGTTCTTCCGTGGTCTCTAACACATCAATAACCCTTGTGTCTTTGCTGCCGCATGGATCTCCATCCCCTACCTCTGCTGAGATGGCAGACAGAAGGACCTCGCTAGTACAATGTCCTTTAAATATTACTGTGCTGCCCCTAGGCTTGTCTCTAGTCAGCCTAGTTTTATCCCTTTTCCCCTTCAAATCTAGTTTAAACCTATTTCAATAAGTCCTGCTAACTCCTGTGCAAAGATCCTTTTCCACCTTTAAGACCGGTGTACCCCAGCTGATGTCAGCAGGCCTGCTGTCTTGTAAACCAACCCATGATCAAAAATCCCAAATAATGCTGTTTTGATGTCAGACTTGGAGCCAGGTATTGATCTGCTGGCTCTCCCTGTTTCTTCCCTCATCATTCCCTGCAACTGGAAGGATAGAGGAGAACACTACTTGTGCTCTTGATCCCTTAACCAGTTGTCCCAGGGCCCTGAAGTCTCTTTTGATTGCCCTTGGACTTCTTGTTGCAACTTCATCGCTGCCTACCTGAAAAATCAATAGTGGGTAATAAACTGAGAGCTTTACCAGGGTAGGAGGCTTTCTCTTCACATCTTTAACTGGACTCCAGGGAGGCAGCAGACTTCCCCAAGTAGGTCCAGTCTGCATATTGGGCTTTCTGTTCACTTAAGAAGGGATTCTTCTGTAACAATGACCCATCTTTTTTTCTTTAAAAAGAATTGTTTCTTCCTTAACAGCAAACTAGGTCATGGCTTCATCCCATTCTAGTTACTGAGAGGTTATCAGTAAAAGCATATCATCTTCTACATCTAGAACAAAACCAGAGCACTGAACTTTAAATTACTGAGTCTAATTTAACATCTGGTCAAAGCAACACTTTGTCCTGAAATACTAGAACATTTCATCAGGGAAACACTTACCTCAGACCCCATACCAAACCCAAGAGTGTGGATATCCCTTTGGAGCCAGGGTAGCCTGCCCAAATCCCTGCTGAGCGGTTACACAAAGTGCTTTCAATCAACCAACTTGACTGTAAGTTGATATATCCTCAGGAAAAATGCTTAACAGCAGCTCCCAAATGTCATTATTACAGTCTTACTGTGCTGAGCTATGGAAAGTTACCATGCAATCTGTATAAAAAGAAACACAACCTGTGCAATTTTCCCTCCTGTACACTTTTTTTTTTCTTTTTATTTACTTTTTATTGTAGTTTTGAATTAGAAGTCACATTCTCCACTGGTTCTCCAATGCTGGTGCACATTTGTTTCTGTGTATCTGGACACAGTGGTTATTACTGGGACAACCCTGATTTTATGTTTCAGGAGTCTAAATGCTTGAAATTTTCCAGCCATCTTCAAATTTCTTGAAGTCTATCAAAATATTATATGTCTTAGATTGTGAAAACACCATCTCCTCAGTGCTTTGTGTGTGTATGACTAACAGATCAAGCAATGCATAAGTCAAAAGTTCTAGATCATGGGAGCACTGAGACATGGGATTAAAGATTGAGTTACTCATCACTTCCAAAAGTGAGGCAATTCTCAATATTCAGGGCTTTTGTTACTTCAGATATTTGTGTGCTAAAATATGAACCTTGTTTCCAAAAGACTCAGGGGTAGAAGAGATTCAAGGGTTAAAGTACTGAAAATCTGGAATCAAGAGAAATGGGACCTTCAGTCTAGCCTATATACTTTCGGTTTTGAGTTCTTTTATCTTGACACAGAGCAATGCCTAAATTTATTTTTAACTTTAGAAAGTGTTAATATTTTAATATAATTTCCAGTATATTTTCTTGTATATCTGTAGAAATTCCATTTAAACCTTTTCTTCTCCTACTCAGCATAGAATAATGATCATGCTAATTGGAATTTTAAAAATAATTGACTAGCTCCATTTTTTCTTATCTTTCCGTTTAAGCTTTTCTCTATAGTACCTGTGTAGGAAATACACATTGATTTAATATGCTTTATTTGAGTCATCATCTGCCTTTAGCAAGATATCAATAAATGAGCAGTTGGGAAACGCTACAGAACCTTCCATCTTTATCAGTTTCAGAATAGTTTCAGCAGGCTCCAGACTCTGGAGAACTGCTAATGACTAGAATCATATTAACTCTTATAAAGCCCAGATACACAGCCACAATTATCCCAGCTACTTGTTCATGTGTGCTTCTAAAGTTAAAAAATACATTAGCTTACTATTTCATTTCTAGGTCCTGGTGCCCAGGCCATTTACACCTCAGGTGGGTGAGTCTGTGCATAGGTTCTCTTTTTAGAGTTCCACTAGGAGTGGTTCTGGGAAGAGTTTTCATTATGGAGAAATCCTGACAGGTATTTTAAACAAGACCCCATGAGGCATGACAGACTACGTATGAAGTCATCCTTCAGAAGCCTAGCAGATGCTGTACCTTTCAAGTCATGCACCTTCACGCCATATGTCAGGGTAGCCACCTAATATCCTAAGCTTCATGGATTTAAAATGTTACCCTTGGTAACACCACACAATATTTCAGACATTGTGAACCAGACACAAAAAAACCCAAACATCTAAACCATCTCTTATAAAAGCAAAAGCACCACATATAAGTCCAGGCCACAAGCTATGCAATGAGGTCATAGCTGTCTGCCCCAAGCACCTATGGTTGTCAGCTGAGGAGTGAGGACACGAGTTGCTTCATACCACAGAGCCCTGAAGACTAGGAATCTCTCTCTGGGGTGATGCTTGCTATTCCTTGATGAGTTCCTATTCTTAAAAGTCGTGGGGAAATCCCTTTACAGGATTATATCCTACAAAAATATTTTCTTTTCATTAAATTAAATGGCACCAATCAGTTGCTTTTTGTTTGCTTTGATTTTTAGGCTTTTTGTAGGATCCAGATAGAAATGAACCATGAGATAATGAACAAACTCAGTATTTCAGTCAGCCTTCATTCTGTTCCTTTCATCATGTGAAAGAAGGCACACTTTAATGACAACATTTTGTCATCATTTAATTGCAACCATTTTGTCCTCTTTTTTGCCAGACCTGAAGGACAATAGAAATGACATATTAGAAATAAAACAGAAGATGTTATATCTGTTCTCTATCAAATATGGGCAGAAGAAAAGTTTGTAAGAGTGAATTATCACATTTAATCAGGAGATACCTGTGATTAAAGTCACCTTGTGTTTGCTTAAAAACATTTTGAAGGACAAATTGCTGACAAACACTGCTTTATTTATTCATACAGAAATTACATAAATAAATAAATAAAAAAACCTCCTGACTAATGTACTGAAGTTGAGAACACTGAACACTGAACGTGAGTAGCTTTATTCCCAAGTAAATGTGTTGGGTACTGATGACCAAACTCAGCTCAACTTCCTGCAAATTATTTTTCCTGTGACTATATTTCAGCATCTGGTTCACTTAGGACCCTTCCCAAGGTTAGATTATTAGAAAAATTATTTTTTTCAATGAAATATTTTTTTTCCCTGATTTATTCTCAAATGCTCATACAATTTTTGTTGTTGATTTTCCTTTTGGTCTCTAAAGACAAGTTCACATCTACAGAAACTTAAGTTAGTTAAGTTGAGCTGGTGAGATTCACCATTCAGCTTCTTTTCTTTAGGAAAATAAGCCCCATTCACTTTGTAGATCAGTTGCTGTGGTGTATTCAGACCTTAGCTTGCTTGCTAAGATTGCCAGCAATTTTATCTCTGTCAGCAAATGTATACATATTGCTGTAAGGTTATTGCTATATTAACAATGTTTTACTAAGAAGTCAACTATAATATCCCACTTGGTGGTTTAAATCTACCTTATTATTGTATCTGCCAAAACATGAAATGTGGACTAAAATCTAAAGGAGAAAAAATTAGTGTGGAAAATGATCATATGTAATGCCTAAGAATTTTTTCCCTTTTCTTTTTTGCATATGTATTCCCTCTTCCCACTTCCAGGATAAACCTCATGCTGTGTGTGACTGAAAAAAAAGGAAGTAAACAATTTTCTTCTCTCCATTCTATTTATGGATTTAGGGAAAAAAAATATCTCAGAATTATATGTGAATACTTGTATTTTCTAGCAATACAGTATTTTTTTCCTTCTGCTCTCTCCAGACGGAGGAGCCTCTTCAACAAAGGCATGTGCACCCCTTTCTTATTTAATGGACACTTCCTCTGGACGTTAAATTATATACTTTTTCCACTGATCCAAGTTGAGGTGAACAATCAAAAAACCATACACACCACACATACGTGTGCACACACACACCCCACACACCCCCAAAAAACCCCCAACAAAACCCCAAACCCTAAACAAACCAACAGAAAAATGCCAGGCAGAAATACATTAGGTCAAACAGAAGAGTAATAGTTTTCAAGAGATGTTTCACTCAGATTTACTCTTTAAATGAAGGATGATAATTTTTAGGGGGAAAAATGCTAGGTCAATCTATTTATTAGGAAAATATGTTTCTATTCTTAAAATGCTAAATATATGCTCAAAATAACCAACTGGAAAAAAACCACAACTAACTTATTCTAGCTGTATGTGATGCTTTAAAAATATGCTGCTAATGCCGTAGGCCCGGTACTTTCAGTATTTTAAAACCTGTTTGCAAAATACAGCCAACTGGCATTTGTTCAGAGCATGTTAATTATGTGTATTGGCATTTAGATGGGAGATTAGGAGAGTAAAACTTTGCACTGCACTTTGTATACCATCTTTTATTTTTAACTTGTTGTTTGAGTATTATTGAAGAGGACAGTCTGTCACAGATTAGTACTGTTCAGTAAGTAATCTATTTCAGCTTCACATTCTTTGCTGAAATATATATAATTCATCAAAAAAGGTCTTTTTTTGTTGCTGCTTAGGCTTTTGATCCTTCTTAGTGAAATACTAATATTAAAGAACATTTCATTTGGCTCTGCAAGTAAGATTAAAAAACTGAGAAAACTAGATAGTGAAGGGGGGGGTGGTGGAGAAAAAGGAAAAAGAAAACTTGAAAAACAATACTCCTACTAGCATATTGAGCATAGTTCAAAAGAACCAGCCAATCCTCCTATCTGCCAGATGGGTCCTACCAGCTATGTTTCAATTATGAGATGGAGGTTCTCTAGGGAATCTGGTATGGACAATAGAAGTTTTTGTTTGTTTCCCCTTCCTGATTTTCTCTATGTAAGCTACACACAAAGTAAGTTTGAAAGATGCTTCTTTGGAGAGAATTGTAAGTTTGAGCAGTAACATATTTTCAGTGATTAAAGACCATTCATATTTATACATACATATATATATATATTTATATATGGTATTCACCTTTTCTTCCCCTCCTTTTTCCACCAAACTCAAAAGCTTCATTAGATCTTTAGCAGTGCTTTGTAGGTTTAAAGACACTGTTCCTGAGGCATCATTAAAGAACCATTCCTACCTGGAGGATTCTAATTAAAGTTTATTCAATTATTTGTGCTGCCAGAAAGCCCCAGTTACCACTAGAAAGTGACAATGAAATCCAGATGAAGTGAAAAGAATAATTGGTTAAGATTCATGAAGTGTTAAGCATATTTTAGGAAGTTACAATAGATCATTAGAACAGGAAATCATTGTATGTCAGCATTGATCTAACATTTTTGGGGAACCTTATAACTGTGTAATATTTCATCTTTTCATCTTCTGGATCTTTTTCTTCTTATAGTATATAAGTATAATTTGAAAGAAACAGAAAGAAATACTGAAAATCAGAGCCAACTTCAGCACGATGTGCTGGCCAGAGTTCTGTCAAGCAAAGAATATACAGAAATGAAAGTAGATAAGAAAATCTGTTCTATTTAGAAATTCAGGATAGGGTTTTGGAGGCTTTGTGGGTTTGCATAGATTTGTTTAAACTGTAGCTTTATGGTGAAGAAATGAGGTGTATTTACAAGAAGGAATAAGGTGGAATGAGAAGATTCAGTGGACAGTGGTAGAGACTAAATAGGCTCGAAAATCTGCAGGTACAGAGTAGTAAGTTTTATGCAAGAAATAACACAATCTAAGTTCATTTTTGTAGTTTGTGACTATTTGCAGTACATCTTATAACACATATTATACTGAAGGCTAAATGATCAAAGATCCTTAAAAAGTATAAAAAGAACAAACAAGAAAGAGGGATTCAATATTAAAACCACAACCTAAGATATAGATTCAAGAAAATTTGGGAGTTTTCTTACAGAATGTTCTTTTCCTACTGGAAACTGTGGTTTTTGCAAGGTCACAATTTTCTGTTTGTGTTTTTAAAGGAAAAGACAAAATTTAAATATTTTCATTCACACTCAACCTGATGTTGAATATGTCAGTCACTGAACAAAGGAGCAAAGATGCTCAGCTCTTGTTTCATACTTGCAGGTTATTTTGTAACAGAGTTTAAATCCAAATATTTCTATATTGTTATTATTGGACTCCAGCAAAAGAAAATGTGAATTATTTTTATGAGTTGGGAAAAGCAATCTGTAACAAAACCTTGAGAACATTTTAGCAGAGCACACTGGAAAGAAAATATTAATAAAGAGGAGGAAAATAACTACCAGGAAAAAACCATCAGGAATAAGGATAACCTTCTCTGCTGTTAAAACAATCTGAATTTCAGCATAGCAATATACCTATGGTGATTTGTATTGTTCATGACTTGTACCTGAACTGAAATATTAATAATATTTGAACTATATGCATTTGGTATAAAACTAAAAAGTAACAAACAAGAATATTCTTATGGGATATGATTATGAGTCTAAAAATAAGTTATCACAGTCCCTATGTGCTTTTATTCTTCTTCCTGTTCCCAGATTACAGTTGACTAGGAGGTAGTTTTCAAAGAACCTGCATGATAAAACTTCCTGTTCCAGAAAATAGACCCCTAAAGCCTCCTTATTTTGCATAGATAAAATCTCAAACTGCTCTGTAAAAGACAGTCATTTAGGTCAAGAAAACTAAGCTTACATATAATATTCTTTTCCTCTCATTAAGAATTATTCAGCAGTGAGGTAATAACATACCCTTTAATAATGTAAATCTAGACATAGTAAGAAAAAAAGTTTTGCTCAACATTCCCTAAGTATTGTTCTCCCACAAATTATTCTCCAAGTAGGAACAGTTTGCCTTTGCATTGTCTTTATTAACTAAGAAAAAATGAAAACAAAACATTTTTTGTGAAAATCCAAGTAGAAATACCAGTTGATAGTTATCTCAGGCAACACAAGAAGGCATGCCAGTAAACCTGGAAAAAACGTAATCATTTTGTATTTTGATCATACTGAGAACAAAGCTTGAGGAACTAAAAAATTCATTTATGGAATATGTCCAGTGGTGAAAAGGTCAGTGTTTCCTTCCAAGTGAATTGGAAAATCTCACTTAACATTTTTAGTAAAAAATATAAGGCACTTTGCACTCCATTCTGTAAGTATAAACTGTAAGGACAAGTGTTTTGCTAACTAATGTAAAGCCCTACATAATTGTCTTGTACAACTTTTTATGGAGGAGACCATCACACTTTCTGGAAGTACTGTCCAAAACCAAATACAGGAATCATAAGCAGAAGATGAGTTTATTGATAGAAAATAAATCTTTCCTCAGTACTGGTAATATATAGAAGTAGCAGTACTACTAGCATGTTAAATCTACATTTTTTAAAACAAAAAACAACAAAACAACAACAACAGAAAAGAATATTTCAAGAAAATAAATAAGTATTAATGTACTCTTTCAAAAATACTTCGCCCTCAGAATCTTCAAAAATTTTTTTTCCTGCAGTGGCATTTCACAGTAGGTTGACTTGTGGCTAATTATACCATTAATTTAGCCTGGGACCACAAACTTTTTCTGCAAAATGTTTAGATTCCCATGAGAAGTTCAAACACTGTCTAAGCCTTGGCATTACTTTGCTAAGCTTTGATGAAATAAGTGAAAAAGAGATTTTTTCTCTTTCCTGTTATTTCATATCTTTCCTCAGTCCCATCCATTTGTACTTGTTCTAATCATGAGGATATTTAGAAATATTTTACTTCAACTAATGATTATTATAGCCACAATTTAACAGACATTTGTTTCTGTGCCATTATACATTTTTAAGTGAATTAGTTGTGCTTAAAATGGATTATTTTTTAACAGTACGCAGCTCAAGGCTAACAAGCAAAACACTAAATGTTCCTTTGTCATGATGAGTCATGAGCAAGGTCCAGCAGGCACACCTTCAGCCTCATGGGCAGCGCTGGACCACCATGACCTACTGTCCATTGAGTGGGTATTGATATAATTTTCTCATTCTCATATTGCCTTTCTCTGACAATATGACCTAGGACTGGAATCAATAGTAGCTCTTACATTCACATTTTACCACATTTGCAGAAGCAAGAACTCACAGTTTAGACAAGCAGGTTCTGCTTATATATCAGTTCTAGACACACATGCACAGACGTGCACACACGTGTGCACACATGCAGCACTTAGGAGGTGACATGTTTTCACAAACTTGAAGAAAATGTAAAACTTCACAAGAAATGTGCAGATGGCTGGAAAGTTTTAACCCTTTGGACTCCTAAACTGTGAAATTAGGGTTGTCCCACTAACAATCCCTCTGTCCAGATGTACAGAAATTAATGTGCACCAGCACTGGAAAACCAATAGAGAATGTGACTTCTAACTGAAAACTACAATAAGAAAGGATGAAATGAAGTATACAGGAGGGAAAACTGCACAGATCATTTGAATTTTTTTTTTTTTTAATAAAAGGTAGTGTAATACTTAGAGGTCTGTGTTCTTGAATCCCTGTCAGTGATCTCCCCAGCCCCTGGAACACCTAGGTATTAGCTTGAGACATGTTCAGGAGATGGAGAAGAGATCTCTGTCTCTGGTTCTGGGTTCTCCACCTCTGGGTTCTGGTAGAACAGAAGGAAAGGAGGGTTCATAGTGAAACAGGGCTTCTGCTTGTTATCATAACATTAAAAAAAAAAAAAGGTCAAGTTTTAGAGGTTTTAGAAATAATAAAGAAACAATAGCTTGTGATGAGCAAAACAAACCTCAAGACTTTGTTTGAATATAATTAAAAATCAGGCATTAATAAAACCGAAAATCAAGCAAGGTTTAAATATACAGCATTATGTAGGTAGCCTGTGATATTTGGTAGCCTATGATATAACCCTCTTCCAGCAGCATCCCGGGTCATTTCCCCTGGAAGTTACTCCCCTCTTCTAGTCACCTGGTCTTTTGTGATTGGCTGGTTACTGCTCTAGGATCTGGGTTTTGAGGTGAGGCCATGTTAAAGTCCACTAATGAAAATGAGCTGCATGGATTAAGAATAATTTTGGGATGTAGTAGTTAGCTAGGTTGCAATTTATTTTGTGAACTTGGAAATTAAGCAGCGAAAGTAGTCAAACAAATCTCTGCATGGTTCCATGTGGGTGGCCTGATACCATATTTCTCTGATTTTGGGCTTCAGCTTAATGCTGGCAAAACAAGATCCCATATCTGCCTGACCTCGGAAATTTGTCTTGTACCAGAATTTGCTGTCACCTCAGATTTTTTGTCAGTCTTTCTGTACATTGCATCAAGCAAACAGGAAAAGTTAAAAATATTTTTTTTAAACCTCAGAAATTACATCACTTTCAAAGTGTCCTCACCAACCTACAACTGCAAAAGTGGAGAGCTGGAGCGTGGAGGAGAGAACAGGCAATGAAAATGCAAAAATATATTATACCAACTTCTCTTTCAAAGCTAAAATTTGGGTAATATGGTCTAAAATGAGGTGCAATTCTCTCTCTATTTGCATTTATTTGTGAACTCCATAAACCCTGCCAAATATCATAGGCTACCTACATAATGCTGTATATTTAAACCTTGCTTGATTTTTGGTTTTATTAATGCCTGATTTTTAATTATATTCAAACAAAGTCTTGAGGTTTGATTTGCTCATCACAAGCTATTGTTTCTTTATTATTTCTAAAACCTCTAAAACTTGACCTTTTTTTTTTTTTTTAATGTTATGATACAAGCAGAAGCCCTGTTTCACTATGACAAATATATGTATGAAAAAAAATGCTTAGGACTGAAATAAACAGATGACTCACACAGGTCTGTTGAATTTTTGATTGAAAAATGTTTCTCAGGTTTTTAGTCAAATAATAAATTTTAGTGGGAAAGGACATAATTTTTTGTTTAAAATTCTTATAAAATAATAATATCAAGAAATGTTGGGTGAAACCAGAAAAATTCAGTTCTTGTTAATAAAAAAAGAAGCATTTCATAAAAATCACAGTTACATGCAGAACAAAACAACTCTCCAAACTAATACTTACATTGAGGGATGACTTACTAAAATGCCTGGAAAAATAGTTTCTGAAATTTTCGTTTTAGAAAATCCATATGACAGCATATTAAAAGGCAGTCAGGAAAAGGGATTCCTTTTATAGGTTTGAACAAAGATGTGGATAAAAAATAAAATGGTATTTCCTCTGGCATCTACTATATAAAAAAACAGTATACCCTGAGCAGAAATAGCTAATAGCAGATTTTAAAATGAATACCTAAAACACTTTACTATATTCACTAAGAGCCAGCACAGTCAGGGCCACCACAAGAATCCTGACTACAACCAAAAGCTCATTCTGAAAATCCTGAGTCTTATTGCACAAAAAAAAATAAAAAATTGTAAGGCTAATTAATTAGAATATTAATAGCTTAATACAACGCAATACTTGATGTCTGACCTGTCATATACAAATAAAACTGATGGCCATTTTAATTTACTGAAATAAATGGCAGTAATATTTACTTTCCTAGGAACAAATGTGGCTCAGATTCTTTTGAAAATGATAATTTGCAAAAATTAATTTTCTTCTTTGAATAATGAAAGGATATGCTTTCCAGAAACTAAATTTGAAAATTTCTGTTATTGATGATCTAAATTTCTTAAAAATCATCTGTGTTATATATGTTTAGTCTGCTTCAAGAAATGTTGTATGCCTTTCCCTTTGGAAAGAGTCTCTTTCATAACAGGATGTCTTCTTTAAAAGACTTCGTTATCCAGCTCTAACATTACAAAATGAGTCTGATTCAGTGAATACTTGAATAGGATTCAATGAAATCTGAGTAGTATTAGAGCCAAGAAAGTACAAGAAAAAAGTCCACAGAAAGTATGACACTAAGTTGTGTGTTGTTTGCACTTGAAATGAAAATTAATTCTTTAGCTAAAACATACAACTAAAATCATAGTGGTACATGTTACTATATATTTACATATACATTTGAAATGTCATACACATATTTGAAGTAAAAAAAAAAAAAAGTGAAAATAATAATAATTGTGATTCTTTTCATGGTAGTTATGTTTAAAATCTATTAGGAATAAGAGGGGCCACTTACAAGTAAGACACAGATAGTAAGATGCTACAACAGATGTTAAATAAGGAGGTGGGAGAACATACTGAAAAAGTTTAATCAAGCTTACTTCCCAGCTACATTTGCTTAGCCACAGTTTAAGGATATGATGACTAGTAAAGGTCAAAGGCGTCATCAAGAAGCTCTGATTCAATTTTGTGGAAATTTTTATTTTGGGATAAAAATGGGAAGGTAAACATTTACTCAAGCCAGAAAAATGGGTAAGATTTATACTTACTCAACTGGAAATTATTCTCAAGAGGAAAATTGTTGTCATGGGTAGAGAACATTAACTGCTCACATTGCGGTTCTCTGGTTCCAAAGTGCTTGGGACATAGAGTCATCTGGAAACTGATTTTCCATTTCCTGATTGTAACAGAACGTTAAACAACAATAACATATGGCTATAAAACTAGTTCTCATTCAACTACTTTCAGAAACTTTGTATGTGAGTTCTAAGTAGAAAAATACTCTAAAGCAAAACAAATAACCAAGTTTGGGTTTTTTTTATATATAAAACCAAAATCTTATAGTGTTTCATTTTGGAAAGGCTGATGTAGGATCATGGCTTTCAGCAACAAAAAAAATTCAGTTTCATTCAACAGCTACTAGGGCTTCCAATGTTGAGACAGACTGCCCATGCAACTGCCTTTGAGGTAGGATTTCAGGCTTAACTGGGCTTCTACTCAAACCAATTTGTTTTCTTCAGCTGTGCTGCCAGTTTTCCTACATTTTAGAAAGCTACTATTGACATTAAGACATTTTATTTTTTCATAAACAGAAGCAGGGAAATTTGTGTATGGAATTTAATTTGACATAAGCAAATTAAATTGTGGAAGTGCTGATACAGACAAAAATATGTAAGACCTGCCCTATTACCTGAAACAAGTACAGCAGACCTGCTTGTTATTCAAAATGGAAAAGGAATACGTGTTTTTTTTCTGAATTCAGAATGTCTATGTCATTTGAGGTAATTATTTTAGCTCAGTTAATGAATATGAAATTAAAATAATATATAGCAATAATAGTATGATTCTAAAATAGTGAGGTAAAATTGACTGAATGATTTGTGCAGCCAGGAAGAAGTATGCCCTGGACAATTAATTAATGCAGTTAAAATATTCTTATGAAAATAAATATTTTAATTAGATAAATTATGTCAAACAGATTGATCGCCTAAAACTTCCATTTGTGTCAAATTAAAATCTAAAATACTTCATAAACATAATACATTTAATAAAACATTACATAAATAAAACATACATATAGAAAACTATTCTTGCAGCTATTTAAATATATATCAGGCTCGTTCCTAAACATTGTCTTTCTATGCATATATAAAATAAAGATACCATTGCCATCAGAATTCACATAAAGTTTTCAGAACCTTACAGGAACTTTACAAATGGCAGCATTTTTTACACGTAAGAAAACTTATAATAAAAGAAAAACAGACCTTCATCACTGCCTATGTCTAGAGCTCCTGCACCTCACCGATGCAAGCTGCACCTACAGTTAGGTTGTCTAGGGAAATTGTTTTGGTGTCTGTATTTTTACAAACATAAACATAATTATTATACTTACCCTACCTAAGAAAGACTTTTAAAGTCCTTTTAAAGAGAAGTGCTCTCCAATTTTGCATAATATAAGTGCTGACTAGGACTGGTGCCTCCAGTTAGTATCCTGTATCATCAGTGAGCTCTTCTGGGTGAACTGTCAGTTTGTCTCAAGGTGGTGTAACTCTTCTCTACATTTTTCAGAAGGGGACACTAAAGATATTTACACCCTTCAAGCCATTAGAGTAACAGTGAAAGGAAAAAAAAATCTTCTGGAATCTTACTAAACAGACTGGCTCATCCAGATGATCCAAGGTTGCTCTTCAGGTTAATTTTCACAGTGATTTTATACCTGTCTCCATGGATTTGGGATGAGTTGAATGTTAAAAAATAGTTAATATTAAGAAGGGGTTGTTTTGTGTGATTTTTTTCCCCCCACATTAAAGCCAAAAGGGTAAATCAATCAAGAAAATTAGAGGTTTCATTCCTAATTCTTATTTTCCCTATTCCTTTCTAACAGTAACTATGTTTTTTCCTCCCAGTCTTTGGGGGAAACTTTCTGATGAGGGAAGACTGATCTCTAAACTACCATTTCCCTGTAGCCACTTGACATTTAGGATACCTGTTTTTTCAGAGTCAGCCATCCTACACCAGCTGTAGTGAGTTTCACATCATGGAACTGCCCTAAGCACAGGAGCACCACAGCTGCCAGGAAGCTCAGGGAAAGTTAAACATTTTTTGGAAACATTTTTATTTTGATATGTGCCACTGGAAGTGTGTTATTCTAAAAAGTTTCAGAGAGAGACTGGGACCTTGATATGTGCATTGATACACTAAACAAATAAAAACATCACAAGTGAATATATATTTCACCACAAATAACTTACCACCATTTTTTATTATAAATATAATGTTATATTTATTATTTAACAAGTCCAAGATAATACTTGCAGCTAATTGCTGGTTTTACTGAGTCCTTATTTAATTAATGCTGCCTTTGCCTAGACTAATTCTATTTTCTTCCCTTGGGGAGTATAAAGTATCAGAAACATTATATAAAGTACTAGAACTTTTTGCAACACAGTAGGTTTATTAGTTAGCTTTTGACAATTTTATTCTATATTCTCCTGTTGTGTTTTTTTTACCCTCTTAAAAGACATAGGTAATTTTTCAGTCACAGAAAGATGGCACACTGTTAACAGTGTGTTTAGAGCAGAAGAAAGCTTTGTATTGACTGTGGTACTTGGCAAATAGGCCAGACAGAGCCCCATCTGTACCACGGCAGTGTCTCCAGTAGCTGCTAGTAGGAGCCGATGCTTAGGAAAAGAACATAATAAACAGGGACTACAGAGAGTAATTCTTTTCTTAGTATAGCTTTCCTTACTCCAGCAATAGCCTGTAAATTCCTGAGCTTGCAGTTGAATTCAAACAGTTGTAATTGACAAAGTATGTGAAGTCCATATATTTCTGTAACATATTTTTAACCTGTGTAAGACAGAATCAGCTACCTATGTATATGGAGGTATATGGGAAGACAGAGATTTGCTCTCTGCTATTTGCCTTTTTTTCTAGATGCTGTATGCTTGCTTGGAAGCATCAGTAATGGATTCCTAGGAGAGTCAGCATAGGTTTAGATCATATAATTTCAGAATTTATGCCTATAAATAATTAAAAAGAAAGGTTATATTTAGTAAAAAGTTCAAGAGTAGTGTTCGGATTACCATCACTACAGCTCAGATTACTGTCAACACAAAATAGCAAGGTATATACATACTAAACAATTAACATTTTAAAAGAAATAACAACCTGTGGTCAAATCTCATGTTCTAAGGTTAAATTTAAAGTCTCAGATTAATGGAATAACTCAACTGCTTCAGGTTAGCAAGGATAGATGATTACCTTGTAATTTCCATTGAGGTTTGCTTTTCCTGCCAGACAAACTCAGATCTGTAGTCACTGAGTAACAGCTCCCATGTCTCTCTTTGCCACTTCCCTATTATTTCTCTGGCTTTTTTTCATTTCAAAGAAAGCTTAAATGGGAGTTACAAGAGAGAAAAAGGCAATAGCTAAGGAGTTAGGCACACTCAAATCAGTTAAAGCGCTGAAGCAGATTCTGTGCTGCAATTCTCTCCCAAACTGAATCATGGAGAGTTTGGAATGAGATGAGTGCTAACTATTTTAGTTTCCTTTATTCTTTAGGATTTCCTATAGCTTATTTTATGGTTTTAGGTCTGGAGGATATTTCTGTCAGTTCAAAGATAATCTCTTCATTGAAATATCTCACTTTTATTACACATGCAACAACCACACTTTTTGAAGACAGATTTTAGACTACCACATGAAGTATTTGATTGCATTGTGCCAGTGGCATTTAAGGTGTTCAGCTCACTGGATTTTATGGGTTTTTTTTAATATGAAAAAGTTATTTTATCTTTAGCTAAAACTAGATTTTTCTTTTTAAGATTGTTTTTGTTGCCTCTGCAGTATTCTGTGACACATGGATAGGAGTATTCTAGTCAGGACTGGCTGGAATTATGTTGATGCCTGCCATGTATTAGTCTATTCTTGAAGCATTTTAAAATCCATAACAGGACTCACAATTTGTTAATAGTTTCCAACAAACATCACAGATTTTCAAAACTTTTGTT
The DNA here is from genome assembly GCF_017639655.2 of Falco naumanni. Classification (NCBI taxonomy): domain Eukaryota; kingdom Metazoa; phylum Chordata; class Aves; order Falconiformes; family Falconidae; genus Falco; species Falco naumanni. Next base: position 56,644,092 of record NC_054056.1, on the reverse strand, counting down.
TTATTTTAACTATTTTCAACAACTTAAAACAGTCATTTAAAATAAAATGTGTTTCCAGTAATACCCTTTGTAGAAGGGATTGAGCAAGAAAACAGCAACAAAAAACCCAACAAAAACACTTTGAGTCAAAGCTGTATTTCATCAACATTGCTGAAAACATGAAATGTTATAATTTTTTTTCATTCAATACTCTCTTGAGAGAAGAATTCACACATAGTTGTGGTTTTTCAGTTCAGTTTTGATAGATGAAGCTTGCAGAATATGGACGCATTTAGGAAATGATTTACTTGTTTTTTCTTTCCATCTTTTCCCTGTCTTGGAGCAGCAAAAATAACAGGATTCAGAACAAAACCCCTTAACTTGGTACTGTCAGTTTAAGTTAAAATATATCGGGTATTTTAAAGTCATGGCAGTAGGCAGGTGTTTATCATGTTAGCCAAAATCTGTACATTAATATTCCAGGGAAAGTGTTTTGTATTTCAACTGACCTGTTCCACATGTCTCTTCTGAGCATTGTTAAAGTGCACCTAGTTTTATTTTTTAAAATATATCCAGTTCACACTAAAAAAAATCTGAAATTTTGTTACAGTGATATATAAAAATCCTCTCAGACCGTAGTGAAGTCCAAAGTTGTTACTCTTTCAGACTGAACTGTTCTGTAACCCCACAAACAAATTCTGCTAAAAAAAAAAAATCAAAACAAAACCAGAAAAAAACACAAAACCAAAAAGAAACTTTTGAAAATCTTGTCAACATCAAGTTAAAAAGGGGTTACAGAGAAATAAATTCCAACATTAACAACCTCATTGAAAGCATCCTTCCAAATCACCTCCAGCATCCAGCCCCACACCTCCACTGCTCTTGAGAGTATGAGTGCTTGATGTGATGACAATTACCATGGTATCACACTGCAACAATTGCAAACAACATGACTGCCTCAGAGATTAACTGTGTCTACTATATTATTGGCAATACTGACCTAGAAGTTGGACTTACAGAAAACAGATGTTGATTTATAATACTTAAAAACATGAACAAATGCAAATCCAGCCCAGGACTTCATAGAGCTTATGCAATATCCATAGCAGAAGGTACACAGAAATATACTTTATGTTACACATCAAAAATGTATTGACTGGATACTTAACATAAACTATGGAACTGGAACTATCTGCTGATGAAGGCAGGTTTAGGCTGACATAAGCAGAGGGAGGCTGAATGTAGCTAAGTTACCTGGAATCTATCCTTAGGTGAATCACTGAGTCTACCCATGTACTAGTTAGTGGAAAGCAGACATGAAGGAAAAGGTCAGCTGAACAAGAGGAAGAGTAAAAAAAGTCTTACAATCTGTAGATCACCTAAGCATCTGGCATTTTGCCTTCAGGGACACACAAACCAGGTACCTGCCAACCTGACTGTAAACAGATGAATTGCACAGAGTTTGTGCTATAGACATGTCCGCTGTAGCCAAGAAGAAAATCATATGGCTGCGACAAAGGTGTCCAAATGCTGTCTGGTTTGTTACCTTTTTATAGTATTAGCAAGCAGAGTATGCATTCTCAGAGAAGTGTGCCACTATGTTTGTTGCAACCTAAGATGGAATGAGACTTTCAGGTGGAGGCTTGTGTAGTAATCTAGCCTGGAATTAGCCTGTGAAGGAAAAGGTTATGAGAAGACACTGAAGGACTACAAACCATGACTAAAAAGGCAAGTGCAACAGAAAGACTTGACAAAGGGTTTCAGAGAAAGGAAAAAAACCCTGAAGTTATTTAGTCTTCTGTTTAGTCCTTGTATACTGAACAGAATAAATTAAGAAATGCATGCCTTTACATAGCAAAAATTTATACATAAAATTGGGTCTGTCCTGTGAACTTTGTATCACATGTCCATGCCATCCATGCCAAGTCTCTGTGGTCAGGCAAAAAGTACCAATGCAGGCAAAAGTCTCTTGGGAAGTAATTAGTTTACCAGCTGATAACTACTTAGAAATAGGTACAAGGAGATGTAGGTTACAAACTCACTACCTTTCACATCAACTTCTCAGTGTAATTATTTGCTATTTCAAATATACTTGTGTATACAGTATAAGTAAGTTTTCTTACTTTCTTCCCATTAATTACCATTTATCCTACAGTGTCCCTAGTTGTGGAGCCTTTCAGATACAGCACATGTTGCTGAAGTTTAAGAGTTGAGAAAGAAATTTTAAAATATCCCACCAAATCAATGTATACCAAATATTATGAAGGGAGCCAAAACCATTTTGGGTCTTTGCATTCACAAATTGACTTGTATTTCAGTGAGTTAAAATGTCTGTGCTGTGAATGATTCAAAATGGTGTATAAACAAAGGTAATGCTTGAGAAAAACTTACTGAAATTTGCATAGAATAAACAACCAGAAGTAACAACATAAACTAGACATACATAGATCTAAGAAAAAGACGTAAGAAAAAAAATGGAGAAGCTAGTAATTGTACTGCACACCATGTGTTCTTTATTGCTAAATACTCTTATTATTAAAGGTATTTAATGCTTGATTCTGTAGTGCACAAAGAATAGACAAGCTTTCCACATCCTTTTCCTCCTTGGTTTTGATCAAAAATCACTTTGTAGACTGTAAGCACACTGTCACTAGTGTATGTATGTAGAAATTTGTATGGACAGATGGCTCTAGCTGCTGCATTCTCTGGGAAGCAGAGGTTAAATAAGTGGCCACGGAATACAGAATTCCCAATATATTTGAAATTTCCCTGCTTTAAAGATTAATCAAAGACTTTGTTTTCTCATAACCTCTGTCTCTGTCCTAATACGTAGAAATATGGCTGAAGATTGCTTCTGGCTCAGCTAGGCTAAGAAAAACTTGAGGCTCTCATTAGCAGTAGGATCAGCAGTCAAACCACTGTATAATGATATACTATACTGGCTTTTAAAATCAGAACTTTTCTTTTGACAGAATAGACTTCATGGCAGATTTCCTCAATATGTATACTGGGACTTTTTCAATCTATTTCATAGTTCTGTTTCATAGAACAACCAACAGGGGCACTTTTACATTTAAATGTACGGTATGTTATGGTTATTTATTGTCACATCTGACTTGTTCCCCTAAAGAGGAAAAGTCCAAGGGCCATTTAGCTTTCTATATTGTACAAAATGAATAGGATGTATTTTCCAGGGATCTAGATATCCATTACCTGGCACTGAAAGAAGTGGCTCAGCTGTGAAAGTTTTTTCTAGAAGATGAGGGTGAGACGTTATGAGATGTTACTATAATAAATGTTTTTAATAGATCTTCCATACAAAAATTCTACTGAGAAATTCATAAACATAGTGTGAATAAATAGTCTATATTAATCTGCATGGATATAAGTAAGAAGGCCAAAATACTTCTATTTCTTGATTTGCTTTGGCGGTCAGAGACCATTAATAATATCAACCACTAAAGTAAATAGTGCCATAAACAATATCTCACTTTTCTCTCATTCTCCTTTTCAATAATAATACTGGCTTTAGAGAATACCATTCCCCCATGTCACTGTTATTAGGGGGAGAGGGACTAACTGTAGTGCTGACGAACAGAATCATCAGTGATATGTAGAACACAGTAAAAATACTGTCCTTTTCCAATACAAAAAAAGTGGGAATTTACACCTACATAAAAATATACATGAAATTAAAAGTCTGAAAAAAAATCATCACTGGAAAAACAATGAAAAACTACTTTGCATATCAGCAATGTCAGGTGCCATGGAAATGACTGATAATAAAGGAACAAATGACAGACATTAGTATTCAAATGAAAATCACTTCAGAATTAAATCATAACATAAAAGCCAAATTTAACTTGAGGGCTGCATCCTTATCCTTTCAATAACCACAATAACAAAACACAAAGGAAAAATATTCTCCAATAAGCACGTGTTCCCAAGATTCACTTACACATTAGAATAAAGTGGTGTTCCACTTGGAATGGGAGCAAACCCTACTATTATGGCCTAATGATTGCAAGTAGCAGCATACAGCGTGCAGCTTTCCTGTAGGAAAGGACAATCAGTTAAACAAGCACAATAACTGCAGTCTTTTCAATCTCAGGATACAACTTCTTATTAAACAGAATTTTGGATACAAAAAAATCCTATTAGAAAGGCAGCATGGCAGTAGTGAAGGAAGACTGTCTAGGAACAAAAAGGGGGGAAACATTTGTTGATTTGTACCACTCTCCTGCTTAGATGGCCATGTCCTTGTCCCCAGAAAGTCCTTCAAAAAACCTACCATGGGCCACATAAAATATAAACACGCAAAACAGCTGGTCCATTTACATTCATGCAGGCCTGGGAGAATACTGCCTTCAGAGAGGGGGGTTGACCAGACTGTTGTCCAAGACCGGGGGAAGGGAAAGAACATGCTATTTATCACATGGTTGATGACTTAACTCATATGATTCTATGGAAATTCATCATTTGAATCTTCATTTAAGTTGTCAGCCATGCATATAAAATTATTTTGAGACTAGTCCTCCTGTCTAATAGATAATGTCTTCAACATGGCCATGCTGACTGCTCACAGTGGTAAAGCAGAAAACAAACAAAAAGGAAATAAATTAGAAATCTAAAGGAGTTATTGAATGTAAAAACTAATAAGTTACATAGTCCACACTTTCTCAGTACAAATAAATAAAATACTAAAATCATAACTACAGTTATTGGATGTAAAAACTAATAAGTTATATAGCCCATACTTTCTCAGTACAAATAAATAAAATACTGAAATTATAACTACAGTAAAAAATCAAGTCTCAGACTTCTCATACTGTAAGTCTCTATGTTGCAAACAGATTTTTTATTTTATAACTCTTCTTCATTTTTGTGGAGTACTCCAGATTCAAATTGCCTTTAAAAGTGGAAAGACAATGTGGCAGAAAACAGTTACTTGTTGGTTTTGGTATTATAGAAATTAATTTTCAAAAATGAAGATCAGAAGTTAAGGTCATAATGTTCAACTTTTTATCCTTGGACCTGAAAGCCGACATATATTACATTATCTTTTTCAAATCCCTCTCATCACTGTCCACCATTCCATGCATCAATTTGATTATCTGTATGATTATTAAAGGTAAAAAAGAAGTAATCTGAAAAATGGGGAGACAGGGGAGGAGAGGAAGTATTTTCCTTAACTATTCAGCTGTCTTAAAGTTCTAGAAAAATATATGTATACTTTTATTTTTCTATGTGATTATCAACCAAACAATTAATTGGGATTATTCAAATGTTTAAGTGCTTTGCTGACTTCAGTGTTTACAAAAAACTTGCTTAAGCTTTTGGTGAATAGAAAATAAATAACCAAAAATGCCCAGAGAATCTTTTTACACTTAACTGTTATAAATCACTCAAAGGCATATAGTCATCTTGAAATAATTGCATTAGGAAATTAGTGTCTCTGAGTTTCAGTCAAAGTTGTTATGCTTCTCAAGAGTCTTTTCTCAGTCAATGTAATACAGAATTAAAGCTGTCTATGCAAGTAGTCTTCCATAGGATTTCTTCTGACTTTGTCTTCCTCTGACTTCAAGTGCACAAGAGTCAAAAAACTATTAATGTTTAAAAGGACTATTGAAGAAATTGATCTAACATCACCTATCCTGTAGTTCCTCAGCAGGGTCTTATAAAGGAAGTAAAGAATAATACTATTTTAATTTTAAAGAAATACAGAAAACAATGTTGAAACAAATGAAAATGAAGACAGTGTAGCAAATGGTGCAAATACTCAAATAAAAAATATTGGAAAAAATCCTGCAAAGCAATAATGAATTACAAAATGTCTGCACAGTGAGAAGTTGATAATATAACTAATCTCATATACCATACCTGAATTTGATAAATGTTCATTATTATTATAATTGTGTATTTTTATCATAAATCATAAACTGTGAGATCATTGTGCAGTTTTAAAGGCAACTGTAATAGGCTGGCACTGAAAAACAGAACAGTGTGTTGCTTCAAGAAATGTAATGTTGAAAGTAAAAGCTTTTTAAAATTGAGACTTCCCCACCAAGCTTTTACTGATGAGACAATGATTGTTTTTTTTAAAAAAATATATTTTCTTCAATGATACTAAAAATGAATGTGTCCAAAAGAGGAAACTGTGTATTGGGGAGGGACATTCATATCCTTAAAAAAAGTTGGACTGGGAAAAGATCAAAATAGTCCAGTTAATTGTTAAAACAGCTAATTGTTAAAATATTATCCAATCACATGTTCCATGTAAGGAATAAAGAAGCAAAAAAAAGGAACAAACAAGCACAAAGAAAGCAATAATGCCATGACCAGGGTTCTGATTAATAAGTGATTATTGGTAGTGTTGATTGAGAAAGGTAATCAAAGCAATTTTCCAGCATCATTACACTATCTTAAGAGAAGAGAAATCTTATTTGGTGTAGGAAGATAACAAATAAACAGACAGACAACTTCTCAAGCAAGGTTCATAATATGATTTTAAAAGCCAGAACTTTCCAAATTGAGTGTAAGGAGATATCCATCAGACCTCCTTTTGTATCTTTCACAGAGATTTTTTTTCTCTTTGCATCTTCCACATAAAAAAGTGAAGGAACAAGTTATCTATGGGAGGATACAGAGAAATTACCAGCAGCACACTATTAAAAAGCAGGATAACTTCTTAGCTGTTCTTTAAGCAATACTACAGTATAATTTGTTCTAAAACAGTTACATGAATATGAAAGTAGTTGATTGAACCATTATCATCCTATGGTGTTTAAATTTGAGACCTCTTATGGAGACAACCTTCCGAAATTCCCATTTGCTGGTTTGCTGGCACTGCTAAAGTCAATCCTTATTTCTTTATATTGTTTGATTTAATAGAAGAAGGTAGAAATTAGTGGGGTTAAATTACTATGAAAATTAAAATGCTTATATTTTACGTATATACCAGGAATGACCCAAAGCAACAAAGAGTAAGTTTTATCAAAAATCTTAGCCCAGGAAAAGAAAGAAAAAGAAGTTAAAATATCTGGGAAAAATCCTTAGAACAGTTTGCTGTTCAGCTACGTAGATTTTAGAAACTGCAAAACCCTTGCATCTCTCACAGATACCTTACAATTCTCTTTCTCTTTGTCTTTATGCACACCAACACTTAGGGTTTAATCAGCCTTCAAAGAACAGTGTCACCTTTGATCTATGACTTTACTCCAAGCCAACCAGACTAGGTCTAAATTGACCACTGCTTTTCCAGCTTTGGACTGTGCCAAATCTTCTTTTGGTGCCTGTGCCTGAGTACGGTCTTGATTTTACAAATGCAAGGGTCTCCAGCAAGCTGTTTCTATACTGTCTGAACAAGCAGAATTTGAACGTGAACCCAGTATAGTTTTTCTGCATCGGAGAATCTTTTGTCTCATTCCACACAACACAAATCGAGAAGCAGTGTAGAGACACTGTGAATGATAAGGGAATTTGGGCTCATTCATGAATTTGAATTTGAATCCCCACCTATTTCATCTTGTACATTCATCTCCTGCTTTAATTCTTGGACAAATACAAATGGTGTGAGAGAACAGAAACATTATTCAGCAAATATCAGTATTGGAGTGCTGCATCTGCTGTAGAATAAAACTACTAAAGAATAATATGGCAATTTAGTGCTCTGTAATTATTAGAATATGTTCTACCACAGAGTCTTGTTTGGAATGTAAAAGCAAAACTGAAGAACGTGAAAACATTTGTAAAAAATTTCAAAGTCAGAAATGGTAGGAAAACAGTAATATTCAGTGTAAAATGAAGCATTTTTCAAGTTCTCACTATAGAAAGAAATAAAAACCATAGTAAAGAACCAATTTAATCTTGTAGGGTCAAAAGTCAGAGTCTTCCCGTTCTCTAGCTCTCTTAGTTCAAAGTCCTTTGAGATGTTTTTATGCCAGAATTTTATGCCTCTTTTTTTAATTTATTTTTTTATTTTCTCTCACGAAGTCATTCTGTTAAAAAGTATAACAAAGAGAAATACTGATTTCTTCCTCTGAGGTCAAGGATTTGCACCACAGAGACATAAAAAAACAATTCGCTTTTCTGTGTCTGCTTCTCTCTTATTTGTGAGTACATCTAACCTTCAAATATGAGATATTACAGAAACTACCAGTCTACAGTTATCATCCTCTGTATGCTCTTTTAGACTGCTGCAAACAATGTAGTCATTAGTGGAACCCTGGGCAAAACTATTTTCACTACTGGGTGAAAAAAACCCAAAGGAAATAGTGTAGATAACAGTACAGAGAGTATATTCCTGTATATAATCTTCTGATTTTCTGTGTCCAATGTATTGAAATTAAATATAATATATAAAAAATATACATACTCTAAATATAAAACCAGTATTATGTCATACATTAGTGTTTGCTATATATCAGGTTTTGAAAAGAAAGATAATTTATATTTTCTTTCACATAGTCCATTAGTAACAAAAGACTGATGTCGCTTTTATATAAATATATTCAGTCCAAGAAATACTGAAAGTAAATTTTGTTCTTTCTTTTTAACAGCTTAAGTAGACCAACTATTCTGCCTCTTTGTTTTTGTTTTTGTTTTTGTTTTTGTTTTTTAATATAAGATGTGACATAATCAAAAGAAAATTTTAAAATTTTTACACCTATGTAGATCTGGATGCAGGTCAAGTCGATGAAAAAATCATGGACTCAGATGCACTTTTATGTCTTTTACTGCCTTTCCACCACTAGTACAGAAATAAAGTTTTCTTCTAATGCCTTCTCAGTCTTATGTCTGTATTCTCTGATCATCATCTTCTTTATGATACCACAGTCTTATTTATGCAACACAGTCTGTTCTTCCTTGATGCTTATATCAGAATCTTAATCCTTCTTGGGTGGGCAGTGAAAAACTCAGTTCAGCAGCACCATCTTTGTCTTGGACCTTTCAAGATACCTTTGATCCCAGATCTATTCTGCATTAAAGGGTTGAGGAAGTCAGTAATCAAACTGTCACTGACAGACATCAAGTCTAAGCACATTTATGCATGCTCAGACCTTGTATTCTGAAATTACTTTGACTTGGGGAAGGGGCAGGTACCCCTTCAAATAAAGAAATTCAGATTTTTTCAAATGTAACAAATGCAATGGGATTTGGAATCCAAAAAGCTGATTTGGCGAAGAGTTGGACAAGGGTGGCACTACAGGGATATGTCTATTATGTCAATGTCCTCTTAAATCTCTGTGAAAAATTATTGTTCTGCCTGATTTATACCAGGTAGTTTATTCTGAATCTTTTATATTGGAACTGGGTGCCCTAGCTGTTAGAAAGAACTACACTCTTGGGTCTTTTTTCCTGATTTTTAGCAATAATTGCAAGTATATAAATAGAAAATTTTAACATCTGTCATAGGTTCAACCAATACAAGAAAAAAAAAAAAAAATTCGGCCACATAATAAACAAACAAGAAATCTCAGAGAGAGAGAAAAAAAAAGACACTGTTGGTTCAAAATCAATATTTCTCTTTTCTTTGTGGGTATGTAATTTAGACTCCGAATCTCTCTGTGCCTAATATAAATATAAGCCTATATAGCTGGATATATTAAAAGCTTAGATAAAATGGAGAAGTCTGAGAAGTGTCTATGATCTTTTTTTCCCCAGGAAATACATTTATAATTTTAACTGAAACACCTAACTACAGTGGAGGACAAGACTGAAGTGAATCATCCAGCTAGGTGTGATTGCAGTATTCTTAAACACTTGTGGTGGTGCATCTCACCCCCTCCCTGGGGATGCTCCATGATCTCAGGAATCCCTGTTAGGGCTTAGCCTCCATGTAATGGGCTGGGCAGTTCAGCATCCCTTGACCATACTGGAAACTCTTGCACAGTCAAGGCAGGAAACTCCACTGGCTGTACCAGGAACATCCCTTATCCGAACAACACCTGACAGGCTTGAAAATCCCTGGCAAGCCTGGAAAAACTTTATTACGACTCCAAGCAGTATGATACCACTGGCAATAGCATTAAAAAAATAATACATTAATTGCCAACTTGGATTGAGGCCAGGACAGAGAATTACTGATGACTAAAGCCAGTCATCTCTGAACCTATAAACAATGGTCCTAAGTGAGGCCCTTTGAGCTCTTCTGGACTGCAGTGGGCTGTGAGCAGCATCCCCCTCTGAGCGAGTTGCCTCTCAGACCTTGTGAACCCCCATATTTGCAATACCAGGGGAACTGCCACTGAAAGCTGACCACGGGGTGCGGGTCTGATTTTTCCTGCTTCCCCAGGCTCAGCCTTTTGCCTGTTGAGAAATGCGAAGGCATTCGACATGAATACTTCACTGAGGAACTTTTAACAGGTATACCTTTGTGCAGATATCTTTATAATCTATTCCTTTGTGTCTGTGTGCATGTGTGTGTGAATTGATTTAATAACTTCACAATAAGTATAGAATAAATATTATCATTTTGAATCCATAGTTAAGCCACTTTTATAATTTAAGTAAATCCTAATTGATTCATTTGGTAAATGATAAATTAGTTGATGATTAAGTGCTGCTAAAACCCTATGATCAACCTTAAACTGTGAATATTCCTTATATCCTTTAGATATAAACCATTGACCAAGTCTGAGACTAGGATTTGATCTAGCGACACCAACTCTACTAAGTCTAGAAAGCAAAGGGGTCCGCTGTGAACCTTGTGACTCAACAGGAGGGTCTCTGTTACCCTTTCACATTTTCAGTCTCAGTGTAAATCATTCCAGCTTAATTTTAATTAGATTCTTCTTTGTGTGATTTATCTACATAGTAAATAACAGAGTGAACCTTGCCATCAAACTTTATGAAGTTGCAATCCTACAAATTCCTGTTAAAACTATTTCACTGATGCCTTTGATGGTATTCTTTAAGTGACTTAAACCACTCATTTGTGAAAAAGTTTCAGGATAGAAATAAAATTTTAGATGTCTTAAGTGGTAAAATTAGTTATTAGAAGTATGGGGACAAAAAGAAAGCAGAAAGTCAAGTTTGGGTACAGAATCTAATATTAACCAATAAAGACAGAGATCGAGAGTTTAGAACTGGTTTAAAAGCCTCAGAGAAAAAAATTCTTACTTTCATTGCATAGCTGTGTATGAGAGAGAATGAAACTAATAGTTTGGCAAACAGTGAATAAAATTGAAAATTTATAACCATTAAATTTTCTTAGCACCATTTGAACTTGAATAAGTTCAGCAATGTGACTGTGAAAAGATGTTAGGTGAGATGTTGTGAAAGCTTCCCTCTTGTAATTTGCCCATAGGAATTCACAGTACTGAGGAACTATTTCTGCACCTATATCAGACTTAAGGGAGTAAAAAATCTAAATCACATACGCATAATACATTTCAGGAACATTTCCTTTTTCTTTCCTGTTGGGAAGAAAATGAAAAAGGAGTATAAAAGAAGAAGAAAGAAACAATGATTTTTATTGTAATGCAGAAAAAATTACTGTATTTGAAGGACTTGGTATCATTCCTGACATTATTCCATATTCCTCTCCTTCCATATTTTCTCTCTTAAAAATGGTCCCAAGCATTGTGCTGAAATAGCAAACACTGGTAAGAAATGCTACCCCTACAGGAAGTTTACTTCTAACATTGGAACTTGTGTTCTCCAAAGGCTTGGATGATAATTTAAATCTATGGTGATAATTAACAGGAAGGATATTATGCAGAAGCAAATGACCAGGAGGATCAAATATCTTCTGGACTTTGCTGAGGATGAACAGAAATTTTTCATTTTCTCTCACTAAATAAAAGCAAGACCTTCAGACTCAGACTATCAGACTATACATTTTTGTTTGTGTTAATGCACAGCTGTTTAGGATAAGCAGGATAGCTGGGGGCGAAGGAAAACCAGTGCACTAACCCATCACAAAAAAAAGCACTTTTGTGTACACTGATCTTAGTCAGATCCTTAGCATGTACGAGGATATTCCAGCTTTTTACACCCACATTATTTTTAATTGTGAATAGGGGTGTGTCCTCTATTGCAGAGCTAGCCCTTTACAGGGTCATTAATGTACTTCATTTGTGGTTGGGAAGGTATGAGTACCTTTTTTGTCTTTAAGCAATCATAAAAGCCAAATGTATATTTTCCCTGAGTGACTGATAGCAAGAACTTGTGGTATGCATTATCTAGGGACTCACTGATATTTCAATGGTCTGAGCAAATATTCTTAGATTGTGAGAGTGGTTTTGTAGCTCATGTATCACTGATTACTTTCAGAGGATGATTTCTGTCAAGATAATATTATGCTGTAGTGGATTGAAGCTGGTTAATTAGCATTGATAACATACAGCTGTGGGCTGGCTTAAGGGGCTGTGGGTTGACCAGTGTAGATAAGGTGCAGCTGTGGCTGGTTAAGTGGTTGAGAGCAATGAAGAGAGAGGAAGAAGCAAGGGGAGTGAGGACACATGCCCTGGATGAGGTGAAGAGAAGGCTGCAGAGGGACTGGCATGAAGAGTATGCTGGTGTGAGATGGTAAAAGACCCTGTTGCAGCCGGCTAGCTTGGAGAATGGTGTGACGTTATGCTTTAGCATAGATTATTTTATTCAGAGAATAGAACTGTTAGACTGTATTTCAACTGAATTTATACATTGTATATGGACCATGTACACATCTGCCAGAAATTATAGGTTTTGTTTCTGTAGTTGTAAAAAGGTGAAATATATAGGTACATAGACATCCAGAAGTGCAGATAAATAGATGTGGAAGGGTTTTATAAACCCTCCTTTATATACCCTCATTGTCCATCCAGTCCCTCTTCCTATCAGCCATACAGCTATACAGTTATCAATCTGGGCACATTCACCCAACATGCTCTTGAAGATTTTCAAGTGATCTCCCATCTCCTCCAACAGCTATTTCAAATGGAAAGAACAGTGCTTTGCTATGCTTCATAAAGACATGTTTTTCCCATCTATCTAATCTCTCTTGTTACAGTTTGAGAACATTACTTTTTCTATCCAATGTCAATGGGAAGAAATATTCTTTTCTTTGCAATAGCTTTCTTGTAATTGAGGACTGCTGTGATGTGGTTTCCCCTTCTCTGTCACACAAACATACACACATGCGTAATGTACCCCATCTTCTCATGTCAACATTTCCTTATAGATCGTGTTTTGTACAGGACTGATCATTCTTTTTCCTAGAAAACGACTCAGAGCAAAATGTAAATATTGGTCTCAATGTTTATAAATGTTTAATGAAACACAGAAATATGTTAACAATAACACTGAAAATATTGATAGCCCCTATGTATTGGGTGCAGGTGCCCAGGTGCTGGTTAGCTCTGTGTCAAGATGCCAGGGCTGCCCCAAGCTGGGCACAGCTTGTTCCAGCAGACTCCAGTGGACCTACCTCAGGGCACAGCTGAGTCCCATAGCCATAGGTGGGGTGCCTCTTGGAAAATGTGTAATAAAGGGTAAAAAAGTTCTTAGTGAGAGCTGTGAGAGAGAGGATTAAAAAAAGTGTGAAAGGAACAGCCCTGCAGACACCAAGGCAAGGGAAGAAGGAGGGGAGGAGGTGCTTCAGGTGCTGGAGCAGAGGTTCCCCTGCAGCCTGTGGAAATACCATAGTGGTACAGACTGTCCCTCTGCAGCTTATGGATGACAGCAGTGGAGCAGATATCCACACTGCAGCGTATGGAGGACCCCATACCAAAGAAGGTGGACATACCTTGTAAGAAGCTGCAGCCCATCCTGAGTCTGTGCAAGAGCTGTGGCCTATATGGGACCCATGCTGAACCAGTCCATTCCTGAAGGATTGTACCGTATGGGAAGAACCCACACTGGAGCACTTCTTGAGGAGCCGCAGCCCATGCCAGAGCAGTTCATGAAGGACTGTATCCCATTGGAAAGACCCAATGCTGGAGCAGCACTCAACTGCTGGGGAGCAGTGTGAGGAGAAAGGAGCAGCAGAGACAAAATGTTATGAACTGACCACAGCCCCCATTCCCCATCCCACTGCGTCTCAGCCTGGGGGGTGGGGGTGGTGGAGATAACATAGCTGAGAACAAAGGAAGGAAGTTGAACCTGGGAAGAAAACAGTGGGAGTAGAGTGACAGTGGTTTGAGGTTTGTTTTTGCTTCTCACTATTCTACTTTATTTCTAATGGGCAATAAATTAAATTAATCTTCCCCAAGTCAATTTTGACTATGACGGTAACTGGTGGGTGATCTCCTTATCCTTATATTAACCTATGAGCTTTTCATTTTATTTCCTCTTCTACCTGTTGAGGAGGGGGAGAAAGAGAGCAGCCTGGTGGGCATCTGGCAGACAGCTAAGGTTAACCTGTCACAACCTGTATGTAGGTAATTTTTTTTTCCCCAAATACCTGAAATGAATGTTTATTTCATTACTCCCACTTCCAGCTTGATGAAACCGTTATGTGACATGTCAAGAGCAGTGTCATCAAATCTAGTTGACATGGTTATTATTTTAAATTTTCAGGGCAGGTGTATGTGATGTATTCCTATTTGGCAAAATGAGGAAATAAGATTTAAAGGTCGTTCACAGTTTTGAAATCAACTATTATTAAGTGGAGAAAAAGAATTGCTGCTTTAATGTAGATGTACTCATTACTATCTGTTATAATAGTGGATAAACACCTGGAAGAGAAAAAAATAGCACCTTTTATGCTGTTTGTCATACCTTCATTATACTTTATTCTTCTCCATCTAAAATGAGTTGCTTGAATTGCTAATAAATGTCAACAAATCAGTTAATGTTTATTCTTTAAAGCTTTTGTAGTTTTCCACAAAGAATTATAGGAGAGCAGGAAGACCCCTCAGTTAGTAGTGATATCTTTCAATGGGAAAATTATCTTCTTAAGCGTGACTTTAACAGCAGTTTTAGACTGTTCTTCAAGTATTCTTCTTTAATGAGATGGTTCTCTGTGGACACTTGCAATTCACTAACAACAGCAGAAGGAGTGATACAAGTGATGCAAGCTCAACTCAGTTTTCTTGTAAACTTTCATTATCTCCAATTAAGACTCATATATCTGTTTTCAAATGTGTTAGGGTTTGTCTTAAATGATTTTTCTTGGTTTTGAAGAAAATAGAAGTCGATAAACTCCATTGCTTCAAAACAACTAAGATTTGTTTAGTAGTGTCACTTTTTTCCCTCCCTGGGGCTCTTTTTCTTCTTCACACCCCTAGTCCTGTCTTTGTGTTTCAGTAACTTCTCCAGTCACCCAGGTAGAGTTTAAATAGTTTTCTCTATTTGATAATAACACTGAACTCTCTACAAGTCATGGGTAGTTACTGAAGAGTGTATGTATAGTTGGATCATTGTAAATATGTGAGTTATGTGTGTATTTCTGATATATTTGCAATGACAAAAACTTTTAAGCAAAGAGGTGGATACAAGACAGTATACAGATGCTTTGACCTCTGTTTCAAAAGAAATATTGCTTATAAAATTGAGGTAGGACAACATTTGATCATGCTGTGAAACCCCAGTTTACAGCTTGTCACATCATCTCATAATAGCCAATGCTATGCAAAG
Organism: Falco naumanni; assembly: GCF_017639655.2. Taxonomy (NCBI): domain Eukaryota; kingdom Metazoa; phylum Chordata; class Aves; order Falconiformes; family Falconidae; genus Falco; species Falco naumanni. Next base: position 56,628,552 of record NC_054056.1, on the reverse strand, counting down.
AAAGAGTGTCCATCCATGTTGTCTTTCTATTATGCAGTTTTGCTTATTCTCAGTCACATTTCCTAACCTAAAATTTTAGCTCCAGCTTTTAAGGTTTGATATTCATTGCTTACACTTTATTTATTTCTTTGGAAATAGTAATGAAAAGATGACTTTGGGCAGACACTACTACAGGACTATATGAAATTTTGATGTTTGGCTTTACTGTTTGCATATCCTAATGTTATGACTAAGTTCCTGTATTTTGTGTAATGAAATGTAATTATATGTTCTGCTATTGCCTCCCACAAATCAATAACAGATGACCCAAAGTTAATACATTCCACAGTCTAGTTGCACACTTTAAAGAAGAAATAGGACTTTGAGCACTTTGGGACATAATCCAAATGGTTGGAATTTAAATGTGGTATAATAACAATGTGAAAGGCATTTTTCTTGTAATTGAGATGAGCCCATAACTACACTTCAGTCTTATTACAAAACTATACTCAAGAGGGGAAAAAATGGATGTGGTTAAATAACGTTGTGCTTTACAGATTAAGAAAATAAAGAAAATTGAGAATTGTCATTCAGAACAAGAAATTTAATAAGTGTAAATTCCTCAATTCCAAATTAAGTGATCACCTTGTAAGGGTGTCTGAGAATTCACCAGTGGATCCTCATTAATAGGAGGCAGGTGGAAACAAAATTGATTAGCAAGCAGTCTCCCTCAGAGCTCTTTGTGGTATAGATGTAGGTCACAGCCTAACTGCACAGTGAAAAAATCAGATGAAAAATACTTTTGAGGTCCTTATAAATGGCTTGCAAGTAAACAAGATGGAATAAAACAGTAACTGATCATGTGCGAGTTTAGCAAAAAGAGTGTGGAGAAAGACAGACAAAATCTTTTTCATGATCATATGCCCATTGAGGGTGAAAATATGGGAATGTAATTTTTAGAAGATAGGTCAAGGGCAAGTATCATAATTTACATTGAATCTTATAGTGCCTTCTACATATTGTGTGGATGTTGAACTTCAACGCACTTGAGGATGTATATTGCACACTAATTTTTAATGTTTAATTTTTCACATGGTCATGATATAACTGCAAAAGAATAACTACAAAGGTGAGCATTTGCAAAGAATATTCTGCTAATCACTCTTTCAGAACTACTATAATGATATGCCATAAATATTTGGGGAAAGGGGAAGTGGAAAAAAAGAAAGAAAACTCAATGGACTGGCAAATCATAACTATGCAGATTCTTGCAAATAACTTATCACTCAATAATTTGAACATTTTTAATGTTACACTCAAATTATTAGGACATTTTTAGTAATGGTTTTGTGAGTAGTCACATGCTCTTTTTTATGCCTAGTGTTTCAATAATTATTTTAAACATGAAAATAACCTGCCTAATGACAGAAAATGCTGCATAGATTATTAAATTTCAAGTAAACATTAAAAAAAAAAGGCCAAGAAAGTTGATAGATAACAAATAATACATTTTTACCAGGAGCTGTTTATTCAGCAATAGTCCAATTGTTCTTGCATTTGTCCTTGCATTTGTCCAACTCTGTGAAATAATATTTCAGTGTCTGTGCTCTATGTAGAAGCCAAGTTTTATTAAAAAGCCCTGGACAACATAAAATCATAGAATAAATTTAGAAGGGACTTTGAAGGCTTTTCCACCTCAGAGAAAAAGGGCCAAATAGATCAAGTTCTTCAGGAGCCTTTCAGATTATTTTAAATATCTCCAAAATTAGAGGTTTCACCACCTTTCTGAGTCTCTGCTCCACCCTCAGGTTTTACCAACCTCATGAACAAAACCCAGTTATTTCTGCCTCTCCTTGTTCAACATGTGTTCCACCCTCAGTTGTCACAGTGGTCCTCCACTGGACTCATTGGTTTGGCAGTGGCTTTCTTGTATTGGGAAGTCTAAACTGAGAACAGCACTCAGGAGACTGCTGACATTCAGCCTGTTGTTTACCAGGACCTTCAAGTCCTGCAAAAGTCTTTGTGAGTCTTGTAGACCTGTTCTGTCTCCAGCCGGGGCCCAGCCTACACTGTTACATGTGGTTATTTCAAATCAGATGCAGAAGTTTCCACCTGCCTTTGTTGAACTTCAGGAGGTTTCTATCAGCCCATTTTTCCAGGGTCAAGCTTGCTCTGCAGCAGCTCTGCCCTACAGAGTGTAAGTCACTTTTCTTCCTGGCATTCCCACTCAATGCGCAGTTTGGTAACACCCACAGAACTTGTGGAGGGTGCACAGTGTCACCATCTGGGTCTTTAATAAAGACATTAAACACTATTGGTCTCAGGACTGACCCCTAAGGAACACCACTGGCCACAAGCTGGACTTTATGCCATTGACTTCAAGCCTTTGAGCCCGATAGTTCAGCCTATTTTTAATGCATTTGGTGTCCAACCTTCCCAAACTGTATCTCACTGGCTGTAAGACTATATGGGGATCAAGTCAGGCAAACATCTACTACTTTTCCCTCATCCATAGGGGCATTCATCTCTTTGTAGAAGTTTGTCGGGTTGTTTAGACATAAACTGCCTTTAGGAAATCCATGATGGCTGTTCCTACTAATTTTTTTTTTTTTTCCTTCATGTACCTATATATGGTATTTAGAAGGATTTATTTCATTATATTCCTGGAGAATGAGATTTAGCGGATCACCTCTAATTCCCTGGATCTTTCATGCCCTTTTTGAAGATGATAAGGTTTTCTCACATATATTCTTAAAACAAAGATTTCTTTTTCATATATTAGTATATTGCGTTAAATAAAAAAATTCTATTTTTAGACTCCAGCGAGATAAACTCATTCAGATATATAAGAAAAGTTCTCTTTCCCAGTACTGTCCTCAGCAACTTTGAACATTCACATGGTAATGTATAGTACTGGAGTAGTGCCTAAATATTTTGACAGAATCCAGGCTGAAAACATCAAATAATTAATATAACAGAAAGCATTAGTGAAACCAATTAACTTCTCCAACTTGCAGTTTCCACTTAATGCAAAGTATAACATCCCATCCAACATAATTAGTCATCTTTAATTACCTTGATATCAGAATGCAAAAGGAACAAAGCAAAACCTAAATAATTAAACTACTTAATGCACTCTTCCTCTTGCATTAGTAGGGGAAAATAGTTAATATAGCTGTAAGTTCTTTATTATTTTTTTTAACATTTTAAATATAGATTTGTGCCTGTTTTTTAAAAAATATTTTTTATCTTTTATAGGTCAATCAACTATGTATTACAATTACAAATTGATAAATATAAGCTTGTATAACATAACATACAAAGTTCATAATATCTTCATAAAATAAAAGAGAGGCAAAATCTCCACATATAATGTTTAAGCGTCCTATTCAAAATACTGGCTTACATGAGTAGAAAGTCTGCTAGGAGAGTTAGGACAGTGTATAACAGCTAAGAATCTGGCCTTTGGTGATAAAATTTCTCTTTGGTGGCCTAGTGTCTTTACTTGAGAGGGGAAATTGTCAATTTCTAAATATCTACTTACACTCATAATTTTACATATATACATCTATGTACTGGAGAGGAGCAAATCCATAGAAACCAATCTTCTCTTTCGAAATCTTTAAGTCATGTTATATCTTTCAGTGCATCATTTTTACTTTGTTCTCTTAGATAGGTAATGTTAAGTGCATATATAAATAGTATTGTCAGTCCAGAGCAATTTTACTTTTGCTGACTTTTTACATCATATAAATGATTCAGAATATAGCATGAGCAGAGTATAGCCCCGTGATGGACCAAAGTGCTCATTAAGCCTCCTCATTGACTGGAGGAAGATTCCAAGATCTGGGAAACAACAGAGTTAATAGATCTGGAGTTATTAACTCCAATTATTTTTAAAACATTCCTTCTTTAGAAGTAAAGTAATATATATGCTGAATTATATATGCCAAAGTGTGACGCTGAGTTTTTTGTTTGCTTTCTGCCCTATAACTTTTTGTTTGAAATTAGTAAATGCTAAATATAATAGCATATTACGGTTAGTCTAAAATGTAGGAATTATTCCTGTAGCCTGTAACGCGTAATAGGTTCTGCCAGCAGAGGAGAGTGATGTGTTAACCCTAGGGGGAGATTTAAGTATTTTCTACTTAATTTTTCGTTCTCAGTCTTTGTTTGGAGTAACTGTATACTGAAACACTGCAAGTAATTTTCAAGCTGTTTGTGATTCATGCTTAATAATATTGTGGAACAAACATTAGAATTCAATATCCCAGACTCCAACTGATGCAACTTTAATCCTCTGAGAAATTCTACAAATCACTAAAGTTTATCCTATCATTAAAATTGCCTGTGAATACCTAAAATGTAAAAAAAGTTATGTCCATTCCCTCTGGCTTATAGTGACACTGCGCTATTGTTATCTGGAGTTTTGCAGCAAGTATTTATATAAGTTTGTTAGCTCTTTTGAAAGACTGTTATAAACCAAAGGTTTCCCATCAGTATACACATACATATTTTTCCATAGGTACATATAGGACAGTTTTCTACTTAGTCATATGTCTGGATATACTTATTGATATTTAAATGACAGTATTAAAATATAATTATAATGAAACAAACATTTCTGAAAAGTTTAGAAAAAAAATAAATTTTAAATGTAGCACGCAGATACTGTTTTAGGTCTTAAACCAGGACGTTCTTATTTATGAGACAACAAGACAGTTTTTTTTTAATATACTTGGCTTGATATTAGAAAAAGTATTAGCAGCTTGATATCAGGAAAAGGATTAGATAACATCTGTCATAGGTCTATCTGATTTTTAATTGTCCAAATGTGAAATTATATGATGTATCAATGCTCATGGTTCACCAGATTCTAACTCCAGTTTTTAAGACTCCACTTTCCTACAGATTGTCCATAGCCACGATCTGCTGGGTTACCTCATGGGCAAGGAAGCTTAAGCATTCCTTGTTTTGAGGTCTGGAGACAGATCTGCCAGGACTGGCAGGAAACCCAGAAAAGGAAACCTGTACTGAGCAGCTCCAAGAGACACACAAAATCTATACCTGTATGTAGGGAAAGTTTAAACCTGGAGTGTTTTCACTGAAACATTTTAGGCTCAACAAAAAGGCATTTTCCCTGTTAAACTCTCCTAAATAGAAAATCTATCTGAAATTTTATTAGGTCTATTCCTGCTTATTCATTCTGACACCAACCTTACACTTTAGCTGCAGTACGTTAGCATTTTCTTTGCTTCTTGACATTTGTGAATGTGTTGGTTCTGCCCTTTTCCCAAGCAAAATCTGGATGATTTTACATGTTCTTCTGACCACCAGCTGCTTGTGGTACCATGGCAAGGCAAATATGAGACTGGTTGAATGCTTTAGCTCAACATTTCCACACATTACTGATTCTGTATTATTTTTAACCATAAATCTGAATTTCACACGTTTACAATGCATGTTTTGAGGAATATTACAAAACTTTTGCAATATTTCTAAACGTTAACTTTTGGCATGTACTTTGAGATTTAATTCCTGGTAAATGGTATTTCCAGGCTTTGAAATTTAGTGTACCGCAGTATATTGCAATACAGTAGTTCTTCACTTTCTTAGAATGTAATTCAATTCCAAAATCAGGTTTCAAGTGGTTTCAAGTGGAAATAAAGGACAGAAATGAGAACACGCAAGTAATGTTCATTACAACATCTTCACACAAATCAGTACCATTGACAATTTTTGAGCAGAGTAATAATGACAGGGCTTCAGAAAGTCAGGCAACTAAATTAACTGGAAGAGGTATATGAAGGAATTTATACATCCCTTTCCAGTCATTTATAGTCTCCAATGCTTAACTCTATCACAAAAATTACAGTTCACTTAGTTTACTTCAAAATCTTGCACGTATTTTATACAAAGCTAAAATGCAAATTAATTCATTTTAAATATGTAATTTATTTGTTGACATGGTCAGTCCTGTAAACAGTTACTAATATTTAAACAAACTTAAAATACTTGTAGACAAGTAAAAGTGACCATGGTTTTAGTAGCTTACATAAAACATTTCACTTTGTTTTTTCTGTCTACAAACATAACTACAGAAGACATTTGGATGACCACTTAGTGGAAATAGCAAAACTTTATTTTTAATACAAAGGATTGAAAACCTAAAGCAAGTATTCCTGAAACAATCCTGAGCTTTATTATTGCTATTTATCAACTAAGTAGAATTATTATAATTTCACTGTCAAGTAACTGTATTTATGGCAAAATAAAAGACATTGTAGGTTATATGATTTTAGATTTGCAAAGAGCTATTGCTCTTACTAAGGCTTATAGCTTTTTCTCTCAAAAGGCATTTTTTTCCATAGATAAAACATGATTCCTCACACAGAGCACAATGACACACTGTAGTGGCAAAACCAGAAAGAAAGGTATATTTCTGGAGTTACTGTGGATGATAATGATACCTAGAATACCCACTAAACTTTCTGCAGGTAGCTATTCTCATGCCTTGTTGACTGCCGACTGGTGATGACTAGACTGCTTATTCTCACTTTACTGATCACATCACTCTGGAGAATTGATTTATTGATTCATTGATGGCTTCTTTAATAACGCGATCATCTTCCATCCTGCTTAACTGATTCACTAATTCTGTCGCTTGTCCACTTACTGATTTTATTTGCTCAGCTAGTTTTTAATCCTTAAATTTTGCCTAATTCCACTCCATTGCCTGTGTATTCTATTATGAGTTTTACAATTTAATTGACTCTGTGCTCACATGATTTTCTCACTTAATTGTGTGTTTATACAATTAATTCCTTGATTTATACACCTCTAATTAATTGATTACTGATTAATCATATAATTTCCTGCAACTGAATTGCCAAAAGATTTGGTAACCATAGTCATGTGCTGCCAATATTTGTCCACAGTAGACCATGTCTCCTTTTTCCTCCCTGCTTTTCTTCATCTATCACCATCTCATCTACCTTTTTAATGCTCCCATGATTTTACTTTTACTCTTCTTCAAATTAATTACTCATTAATCTTTAACACTGTCAGAAGTTCTCTTTATGAATTCAATCATTAGTTTTAATAAATTTTTTATTCAAATTTTGCTGCTTCTAGTTAGAAGCCAAAGCATGCTTCTGCAAGGAATCTGGCTTTAATCCCATATTATCCTATATTATTCTAGGTTAATCCTGCCAAATTAACTGAAGTCTTTCAGTAAAACAAACAAACAAACAAACCCCAGAAGTAGAGCCACAGAGCGTAGGAAAGAATCCAAGCGTTTTTCCATACAGAACTACCAACAGGGCTACAAAATATTGCGATTGGCTTAGTTTTACCCATCTTAAAGAGATGTAACTTCACAGGAGAGGTGTCTCACTAAAACTAATCTATAGCATAGCTCTTCAGAAAGTTTCTGAGAAAATTAGATATGGCTTTGAATGCCTTCACTTGAGGAGGACACAGGCTCCTAAATCTCTTATGAGTGTGGTGGGTTTTTTCTGGCCTCCCCCGACCCCCACCCCCTTAAAGGATCATAACATCAATACTGCCTCATCATTTTCAGAGCTTTTCACAGTTTTATGTATCTCACTTCTGGAGTGAGCCTAATCTTTGAATCCCAAAAGAATGGGACCTCTTTATATGCAGACAGAACTTTATGTGCAGACTGCTGTATTCTGTGGATCGTCTTTTCAAGGAATGTAGCCAACGAACTGTAGACACAATATTTCATGCTCTCTGAATCTTTGCTGTAACCAGGCAGAGGTTAAGAAGCAACTAAGTAGGCTCACTGAGTGTCTCTGTACAGAAGTATTTTACTGGGTTGACCTGAAGGAAAATTGAAATAGATTTGGTGGACAGGAGACTAAAATTACTTCTTAAAAGACAATATCCAGATGCAACTGTGTTTCAAAACCCTTTAAAATTCACTCTTCTGCTGTAGTAGGCTAGTTTATGTATGAATCAAGCTCCTAAATAGTAATATTAGACAGCTAGTGGCATGTCTTCCAAGTTCCAAGTTCTGCTATCAAATTAACACTTTTGATTCTAACTTGTTTCAAAAATATTGTGAACAAATAAAGCCACACCAGCTGGCAGCATATTATTTCCTCTAAATATAATGTAGATAAAATAAACAATAAATTATAACATTGTGCCAACAGGGATAGATTGTTGAGCCAAAAAGGCTGAAATGTTTAATTCCCTTTTGCTTCAGTCTCCATTATATAAAAAAGTGATGGTAATGTGGGCAAACATAATTAATGCCCTAAATTAACATAGAAGAAATTAGACTAGGCTAAAGCAAAAGGTTAGAAACTGTCCAAATACAGTTTTTGATATCCGTGTAGGCTCTGTGAAATTTAGCTTAGAGTACTTGGGGAGATGAAGTGGCTGGGTTAAGCGTAAAGCCATGTACTGTTATCTTTGAGAAAATTATGACAGCTGAAGAATTAAATCTTTGGAAAAACAGATACATTATTTAACCTTAAAAATTGGAAAGCTGTGAAACTATAACCTTAAATTTCATTTTCTCAGTAGTGAAAGAAAGTTAGAGACATCTAGAAGGCAACAAAGTGATATGTGAAGAACAAATTGTTTCAAAGAAATTTATTTCTTTTTAAAAGAGGATAAAAGGCTTTGTGGATAGGACAATACAATGTTATCACATATATTGATATATTGTGTGTGTGTATATATACATATAGTCTCCACAGTAACACTTTTGAAACTATATCTTACATGATTGCATGAGTATATCAGAGGCACATGGACTATTTGAAGCTACTACTGATTAGATGCAAATGTGAAAAATAAGTTCAAAATTGGTATTTTTTTTTTTCTGAAAAACTGGGAATTTACAGAAGATGGAATTCTGGTATTCTAAATCTGGTACCAAACAAAAAATCATGAAAGTTTTTTATAATTTAGTAGTATGCATATTAAATCTGCAGATGACAGTAAATCCATGTAGGCCTAGTGACAGACAGGACTAGTCTTCAGAGAGATACCCATGCCTTGGAAAAATATCATAGAAAGTATAATTAGGGTGAGATTCAGTTTACTAAATTTAATATAAAAAATTACATAAATGCAAGGATTGAGGATGACTGACAACAGTTTTGCAGAAAGTTACTTGCAGGTCATAGCAGAATTAAAGTTGAATATTAAACGGTACCACACTGTTATGAGGAAGACAAACAAGATACTAAGATATACAGAAAGGCCCCTTATTTGTAAAACTTGCAACGATGTTATAATGCTGGGTTTTACAAGTAAAGATAGAACTGGAATATAACGACCAGCTTAAGGTGTCAACTTTCCAATAAGGTCTGGAATAGAGTGAAAAAAATTATTACATATCAGAACAGTTTTAAGGAAAGCTTGTAGGACTTAAACTTGTTAAGTCTAGAGAGAGTGAATCAAGGTTTTTAGTTCTAGGTCACAAGCTGTTCTTCATGTGCTCAACTGATGGTTTAAGAAACTATGGCCATACATTATAGCCAAGGAAATTTAGATTAGATATTAGAAAAAGCTTTCAAACTGTAAGGCTGGCTAAGCCCTGGCTATGATTCCTTTGGAAGAGTAGAAAATTCAAATAAAAGCCAGATGTGGTTATATGTCAAACAGCTGATGGACTACTGTCAAAAGATCTGTTGTAGACCAACTCACTGTACAAAACATTGTATATCTGCTTTGCCATGGGGCTTTTCAGTTTTCTGTATGTTTATTTTTCCCATTCATGTTCCGGTTTCATAGATTAGAATTTAAGATATATTTTTCCAGTTTAATTCTGAAGTATTAAAAAAAATAAATCTGCTCTGGGATTCAGTTTAAGGCAAGATATACTCTTTAGTCTCACTAACTCACTGAGCAAATCGTCACAATTTATAGATGAAAAATGGTCATTATAATGGAATTTTAACGGAAAAAAAATGGGTAGTGGTGTTTTCTCAGGGAAACGCTAGTCACTCGTTAATGCATTCTTCCTTCTTCATTGACTTATGTGAGATAAGAAGCTACATTTCACTTCTGATTTCATCAGTATTATCAAATTTTTTGTTTGAGACTATCTCAAGCAGGCAGGCTGTGTAAAACATTTGCTTTCAGGCCAAAACCTGAAGTGCTTACTTTTTTCCAATGACAACCACAGCACCATGATCTTTTGAAGAGTCTTGTGGAGAAAATCTGGGTACTAAACAAATGCTTTTTATTCTTCCAAGATCAAGCAGAGATGGGTAATATATTCTGAATACTTCACAAACCTGCCCATGCATATTTTAGGCTTGTCTTTCCTAGCTGTATCTAGTAAAATCAGTAAAGCTTCATATTGTACAGAACCAACTGTAGAATAGAAATGACAGTTCAAGGTCCTAGAATATAAGAGTTTAGTCAAGACAGGAGCTGTTTTTTCCCTGAAGTCTTGTACCAAATCTAATGACACAGAGGCTGTGAGTCCGAATGGAAGCTCAAAAAGCATAAGGACAGCTACAAAATCACAAAACGCATTGAGGGCAAATATGAAAATGTAGTTGCATTTTCCCATCTAGAAACATTCCTCCCAGTACCTGCAGGCAAATGGACATGTTAAATACACTTACTTCTAGTTAATCCCTAAAAGCTTGGAACTTGCATTTGAACACTGCTGAAATCTTTGCTTAGAAAGTAGAAAAACTTCAGGATCCCTTTATAACTGCTTAAAAAGTGCAAAGTAGTTTGGATTCAGAGTGCAAATCCATGCAGGCCTATATGGAGTTTTGGTTCTTTGAAGACAGCAGAAAGTGCTGTCAAATTATGAGATGGAAACAGCCAGTGGAGTTTTCAGTACAGAGACCCGAGATAAAAACAAAACACAGTATTGTCATTTTATAACAGCTTTAATCATGCGTTACAGTTTGTTCTGATGAATATGTATGAGACACTGATGAACATGAATGATTGATATCTATGATTCACAAAGTGAAGAAGCTTATCTATATGCAGATTAAGTACCTCAGAGAAAACTATTCCTCCTCTCCCTATTTTGCTTCTGTTTTGGCAAAATTCCTGCACCACTGAATGGGAGAACTTGGATCTTTCCTGCAGTAACAGCTTTAAGCTCATAAGAACAAATCTCGTCTATTCTCTTCAAATAAAACTTAAATTTGAGATTTCACAGAATAATTTTGAAGAATGTTGAACAGTTGCTATGCAAACATTATTTTAAAATATTTAGGAAATACATGATGCGACAGACAAAAAAGCTGAGTGGTTCATATTTTATATTAATGTTAATATATTTAACAGCTAATATTAGAAATAGAAGTATTATGCAAGAGCATTGTATGGATTATGATAACAAATATACATACATGGGCTCAAAACTACTGGTTGAAGACAGTTAATCTTGGACAAAGTGAGCCTTTATCATCGCAGTCTGAAATTCCTCTTATACACTATCAATCCATAAAAAGTATAAACACTGGCCCGTGAAATAAAACTTAGCTTCACACACATTTACATAGCACAAGATGCCTAATGGTTTAAAAAAATATATCTTTGACAACATTATTGGATTTCTTCGTATTTTCCATGTGATTTAGTCTTTTAGTTGCCCATCACACAAGTAGCATGAGTAACATACAATGCCAAGCTGTATCTATAATGTTGGAATAGAAAAGAAGTCACTGAAATATAAGTCATTTGTTTGCATTGTATTTACCACATAATACAGTAAAGAAACAGTATTAGAGGCCATAGTAAAAAAAATATTCATTAATACGATGATTTCATTTGAGAAATGAATGAGAAATTAGGCTCTATCTTAATAATGGTTGACTTGACCTGTTTAGATCTTTCACAGTTTCTGGAGGGCAAAAAATCAAATAATTGATAGGAAATCAAATAATTAGTACATAATAAATGAATATGTAACAAATACATGTTTGTGTAATTTCTTAACTATATTTTCCTGTATTGAACTATATTTTTAAAGGTTAATGAATAAAGCTTTGTTTTTCTCTTTTATGTAATTTTTAAAATATTTTGATTGTTTAAAATAAGTAGCAGCTTTTTCTCTTACCAATAGAAAATAAAAGAAAAGATATGATCCATAGGTTAATAGAAACTCATAATTTCTGGTTTATTGCACATAAATATCTATCCTTCTCTCTTATTTTTAGCCAATATCCATGCTATGGTTGTCAAATTTCTAGCACCCTGCATGTCTAAAATTAATGCATAAAATGCATAAACGTATCCATGAGAACCTTATCTACATTCCATGTTCTGATGTCAGGCAGTTGCCCAAAAACTGTACAAAAAAATAGTTTCTGAGCACTTTGATGCCATGCAAATTAGAATTTCTTGTGCTTATGATTGACCCAAGCAGAAAAACGATCACAAAATATCTGGTAACTTTTTCAGACCAAGAAATAGAGCCAAGCACCCACGCATTCACATATGGATAATGAAAATGTACCAGCACAATTCTTCTAGGCAAGGAAGGATTTTAGATAAAAGCAACCACTTTTATTAGAGATGTTATTCTTGTTAGAAAAGGACAGGAATCTTTTTTGATATACCGGAACTTGTGGTCTGAAACTGAAGCAGGAAACTTCAAAACTGAACACAAGTGAAAAATAACTGTTCTGACCTTAATTGGGTACATAATAGTTAGACTGCTGAGAAAAAGGGATTTGGTATCTAAGGCATACATGAAAGTCGATGTGAGTTTAGAATGAGGGCAGTGGAGGGTGATAGAAATTTTCTCCAGGGAAAAAGAGTTGTGATTTCTGGATTGTGAGTCATGAGTGGTGGGAGGAAAATATATTCTGCTAAAAATTCATAGCTCCACAGGGTCTGTGTTCTTTGGTAGATGGCACAGGTATGAATTTTAGCGATGAAGTTTGCCTTCAAAATAGGTTTTTAGGTCTTTCTTGATTATCACAAATGGAAGATGATGGATGGGGTAAGTCACTCACTGTTTGGCAAGATATATTTCCCAACTGGCAAATGTGTTTCTAGCCTTTTCCAATTCTCAGTTTGGTTTCATTCTGATTCATTAAAAATTTCATCTCTGTATTTTCCATGAGGGCATTTAGTATACTGGATGAAGCATATATGTTCTGAAGAGCAAAGAACTGTAGGACACTGAAATTGTTTTTTTTTTCCTAATTTCACCAAAAAAATAATTTAGAGTATCTAAAAAATGCACTGTCAGAAGTTCTTTTTAGTCCTATTGTAATATGTTGCTAGAATTATTTTAAAGGTGGTGAATATTTACTCCTCCTATACATAGGTAACTGAGGAAAAGAAAAGTATTCTTTCCTGAATTAAAAGATGTGCTGCTTTGGAAGTAGATTTGCTATGGATTTCTGCCTTGTGATGGCAGAAGAACTTTAAAAAGCAAGAAATAATGGGGAAATCCAGCAGAATGAAAGAACCAAGACATGGGTTGGTCTATGGTGTGACAGGTAAAGATGTAATTCCAGACCAGCCTAAATCCTTTGTGTTTTTTGACTAGATGCATAGGCTTAAATATTCTTTTGGACCTAGGCTTTAAAAAGCAAGATATTTTCATTCTTCTGATGGTATGCAACACTATAGGAGTCAGATGTGCTTCTCATACTCTTGGAGTAGCCCTTGTACTGTTAATTTGACCTTACAGTGAACTTGATGAGTTGGCTTAACAGCACCTGCATTGCCTGAAGTGCCATTCCGCCTTCTGAGAAAAGGAAAACAAAACTTGAAGTCTGGAAGAGAGCCTATTAAGAAGTGGGCATCCCACATGACAGGTTCCTTTTAGCATCAATCTGACATCATAAAAGAATTACTTAGGGGCTATATTGAATGTGTTAACAGGAAATTAAACTCAGATGAAACAAAATTCTTGTAATTCTCTCTGTTGATATTTACATTGTTACAGGAAAGTGAGATTCAGGAATAGGTGGCTTCCATCTGAGCCATGCTTATTACTCATGTGTAAACTGAAAGTTTCAGCTGTGATAGATTCCAATTTTATAGAAACATTAATTACATTACTATTTTTTAACACAGCAAGGCTACTTGATATTCTTAGTCACTCCTTTAGAGGGAAAAATGTAACATCAGTAAGATAATAGAAAAGCCAAGCCTATATTTCATCCTAGGTAAAGGCATTAAAGTCATCAAATTCTTCCTTCCCCTTATTATAAATTATTAAGTACAAACATTTTTGTGGGGAGGAATTTCTTTTTGTCATACGCTTAAATGCATGTGAAAGCACTTAGGGAACTCTGGTAAATTAAAACTAGATGCAGTGTTGATGGGTTTAAGCTTAGCCAGAGTTTTAAGAAACTAGTCAAACAAGAAAATATTTGTGTAAGTGGAAAATTCTGTGTAATGACAATACCTCTCTTTAGATGATCTCATAATAGTAGTTCACCACCTCTTGTAACTAGTGGTAGAGATAGCTCATGGTATCAGCACTCAAAGGCATGCTCAGCTTCAGGAAGCCTGAGTAGTAACATAGTGATAAAATTAAGATAGAAAGAAAGGGACCTGCTATTCAGGAGATGGATGCTATGCATGTGATTTTGCTGGACTGATATGTTTCTCAAGATATCCAAGTGTATGTAACAAGAAGTGTTATGTACTTGAGTATTTCTACCATAACCATCTCCTACAAATTCATCTAGTTACCTGCATTAATTTCCATGGGCAGGTAGCCTATGAATTAGACATTTCTTTTACACATAGATCCATGGTCTTCTCCAGTTCTATGAATGAAATTTATAAAATTGAAATCGTATTCCCAGAAAGTGGTCATTTATATCTTTCAGTTTTGATGGAAAACATTACTGGTTTCTTCAAATATGCTCAACAGATATTCCTTCTACATGTGGTGGGTGTTTATGCAAAATTACCTTTACTGAGTGAACAGCTTTTTCTTGGCTTTTAGGCTTCTCTCAAGCCTCAGGTGCAGATTGAATGTTGTTATTATAGGCTGAATAACACACACACCCCTCCATAGTCCTGTCTGAAAGGCACATTTCAACCCTTTAACATTTTACCCTGATAATGGTCTAAGAAGTTTTGAACTGGTCATCATTGACAAACATTGAAGTTTGAAGTAGAGAAAGGAAGGTGTTATTAGAGGCACAAAAAGACAAAAGTTTTCTCCACAAAAGGAAAAAAGGTGTAAAAAAAAGCTAACAAAACCAACTGGAGTAGTCAAATAACACCTAGTGTTAGAGCAAAGAACGCAGGAAGGAGAGATGGAAAATGGGGAAGAAGAGAGGGGATCTCTTTGCTGTTGGTAATGACACAGTTACAATTTCTTTACAGTGTATTCAGTACAACCATTGCGATATTCTGGTCTATTACACTGAAACAGTATTTTCTTTAATTGAAAGAAACCCCATGAAATTCTTTTAGATCAATACCTCTGATATACCATAATGAATCAACATTAATGTACTCTTCTAAAGGTGATTGTTGTTAAAAATTCATACACATTACATTAACTCCACTTCAACATCCAGGACCTGGATTTTGACAAAGCAGTGAATCTCTCCCTGAGCGGCTATTCAGCGTAAAAGTATTCTATCCCATCAAAAATATATATACTTCAAATCTATTTGATGAGAAAATTTTGATGGTTTGTCTATCTTTTTATTGTATTTTAATTTTTTTAATATTTTATGGAGTATATTATATGATAGAAATATCATTATACAGTTTCATTAACAGAACCAATATATCTTGCTTTTGACACAGAAATATATCTACTGCATCAATCAGAAATGGCAAGCGTATTGATTTATATAATGTAGGGTCTATAAAAGATGGAGGATTATTGTTAATTACTTTTTATTACATGGCAAAGATGGTGTTATATCGGAGATACTAAGAAAACTGTATCAGAAGAAAATTACAGTTGGAAGAATGATGACTTTATTAGATAATTTTTAGCTTTGTTGTTGTAATTCTTACCGTGGTTAAAGTTTATACAAACATTCTAACAGATAATTTGGATAATAATATCTGAATGGGCTTTTAAGCCTGTGTGTTGCACAGTTATTGCAAAGAACATTTCATTTCTACATTAAATTCCTATCCAGAATTATATATATATATGTGTAACATCTACTGTACTTTAATATCTGTTATAAAGGATGTGGCAGGTGAAGGCAAAATTACAAGAGCAAATTGCCTTTTAGTGAGGAGGGCAAAGATTTAGTATTTAATGTAATACAATTACTTTAGAGAAATCTCTTAAATTTTTACAAAGTATTTAATTTCTCCTTTTAATTTCATTTTTTCATACATATTATGTATGTATGCACATACTATTTTTTCAGTGAAAAGAAATGCAAAATCTCAACACTGTGTTCTTTTTACTGAAAGAAATTAATATTTGATTTAATTTTAGAAATTTCCAAGTAAATTGGTCTATTAAAAAGCCTACTTAGCAAATATATGAAAAAATTACGATGACCTGCCTCTCCGAGAAGAGCACGATCTGAGTTAATATTTCCATTCTACACTAATGTATTTATATTTATGCCCTACTCTCCCATCAGCTGTCTTAAAGACAATCAATTCCAGGAAAGTATTCCCTGTATTTGTCATTTTGATTTGTCATACTGTAAGCTTAAACATGCCCATATTAAAAGGCATATAAAAGTTATTGCTGACATAAATACCAATCCATTGATCATTTAGAGCCAAGCCTTATTATTTCTGTGATTATATCCCAGTAGCTTTGAATCTATCAATTTTTGCAGATGGACAAATAAGGAAAAATGTTCTCAATGACTTCTTAATTTTTTTCTATGAACATTGAAGAATTGTTCATATGCCTACATAAAACATAGAAAACAAAACAATTAGCTATTTCTTATGAATATTTGCTATGTTAGGGTTTCAAAGTGCTTCGTCTGTGTGACATGATTAGGATACCCAAGACTACTGTGGGGGGTACAATACAGAATCTATTTTTTATTTGGGATAATGACAGTAGTTACACTTCTTAGGATGAAATTACCACAGGTATATAGATTAGACCTAAAGCTCATGCTACCTAATTTGCATTTTACTCTGTAATAGTCCCCAGGTCTTTTGATTCATGTATAGATGCAGGCAAAATAATAAAGGAGAATATAAAACCTAGATCCAGTAGTGTTCCAAATTTTTTAAAAAATAATTTTCACAAAAATATGGAGTGAAAAAAGCATCTGCTCAACTCAGAAAATTATGAATTATACTCTCCATTTATGAAAACATTTAAAATATTCATAAACTGATACTTACACAACACAATTGGCATAGCACATGATAAGTATTTGCACTTTTAAAATCAATGTTGTTTTATTTGAGATTTTTTGTCTTTAGAGGACCATGTTCTTTACTCGGGACGAGAGTGCATATACTTAAAGACTCCTAGATACCTGTCATTGTCATGGATTTCCATGTGTGATTAAGGTTCTTTGCCCTTAGTACATTATAAGATATCCTTGACTCATAGCACAGTATAAATTAAGAGGATTCACCAAGTGCAAACAGTAGGTCTTTAAAAGCTTAAACAACCTTTCCTTCACACCAGACTTCCTAGCAGTATACATTTAAAACTTGGAAGAGTAAGCCATACATGTAATAAGATAATATCTTCAATGAAGAAAAGAAAAACCCCACCCAAACAAAAGAAACCAATAAAAAAAAAGAAAATACTTATTTTTCCCATCTCAGTGAGGATTGTGAAACCAGTAGAATAATAACTTCCTCAACATGTCATCATACCCGCATAGCAATAACCCATATTAAATTTTCTTTAGACAGTTAGTTTGAAAATTAATGGGATTAGTATTGGAACATCAGAAAGATATTGTCACCACTGGCACTAGAATAGTATAACTTTCAGTTAGACGTCCTTGATATGCTTCAGTGAACATATTTCATTTTAATATCAGCTTTTAAATCAACCTCCAAGTACATTTTATGATAATAAAGAAGGTTATAAATTAATTTCCATAATAAAACAATAATCTTTGTGCACATTCAGAATTACAGTGCATGTTTTAATAGCATTATACCTGTTGATTTAAAACTTACCATTTCTCACTCTTCCTAAACAGGCTAGCTACCTAAATTGATATGAAAGTTTAAGGGCAAAGCGCTGCTTTGCCAGAATGTTAATGGCCTAACACATTTTACAAAGAAGTTAATGATGACTTCAAGTGTGTTATAACATTATGACTTAGAAATATTTTTAATATTATATATTAATGAGAAACAATTCGATGAACAGTGTATATAGGACACCTTTAAATAACTACGGCTATTAATAGAAGTATAACTAATTTTTTCTTTATTTTTCTTCCATACCTTCTTAATCTTAAATTCACAAAAATTCACAAAACTACCTGTCTTAAAATCAAAACTATAGCCCATAAAGCTCACATACATTGTGGCACCTCTTTTTTGTAATATTTATTGTAACAGAGTTCATGTATTATATAAGAAATTGCTTGATTAAGTAAATTTTACTCTGACCTTGCCTTTAACAACTCTAAAAATCCAGTCACTTGAAAAATACACATAGTGAGTGGCTCTGGATAGACTTTTTTTTTTTTTTAATTTATGCAAAATCATCCTAAATAGGCTTCTAGATGTTTTTATTTCATTAATTCACTGTGAATCTCAAAATATCAAGCCACTGTTTAAAGTATTATACCCTTAAGGAGATTATTCATACTTCATCCAAGCAAAAAAGCTATTGAAAATAATTATTTATTTGGTCAGTTAAAACACTTTGGTCTTTTCTGTTTATTCCTGAAGTTATCATAACTAGTGAATCTCTGGGGAAAACGATACTTTTCTCCCATGTACTTCACCCCTACCTATAGCTGCTTAATTTTTCTGCCTTATTTAAACATTTTTTCAAGTGTTAATTGGTAATTTTATTTTATATTTGTGCTTTACTCAATCAGCAGACTTGATAATATCAGTCTCACTGACAGTGAGCAAAGCAGTTGCCTTTAATGTTTCAATGTTTTATGGCACAGAAAAGAATGGGACACAAATATTATTTTAAGCAGGAGAAAGAAGTAACAAAGGAAATAAAATGCTCTAACTTTCCTTTACATTGATTTTTCTTCTAATGCCTCTTACAGTAAACCAAATGCAGATTAAGAAACTGAAATAAAGCAGGCATCAAATAATTAAAATATATCTGAAAATACAGCTTTAAAAGTAGTGCAAGAGCCAAAAAAATAGCATAACATTTACTAGTAGAAATTAAATATTTGGAGAAAAACGGATGTGCATCCAGGGCTGAAATAAAAATGCACCATCGTTGTTGAGAACAATGACTAAATTTAAGTGTATTAGATGATTAGGTAAATTAGACTAATTTGAAAGATGAAATGGCTCTTACGTCTGGAATAGAGGTTGGGGAGGATGATGTGGAAGCAGGAGAGGTGATAAGGTTGTTAACTCTCACAGGACAGAGAGAGGTAGGTAATTCTTACTTGTGGAACATTAAGCTATTAGTTGTGATCATAAAGCTGATATCTTTGCTTGAGGCTATAAAGCCATGATATTTATGGATTTTTCTTAGGCTCTTGTTTGTATTCTTTCAGGTCTAAGAGGTCAAAAGTTAGTTGTCAAAAAGTATTCTAGTATTAACTGCATGTTCCCATTGTTTCCTTCATAATATATATGGAATCATTCTGACATGTATATATTCAGTTCCACCTATATAATTACCAGGGGACATCAGTTTTTTTCTTGGTAAATGCCTGTATGACAACCAGCAATCCAAATTTTTCTGTTGTTTGATGAAGGGTAGAAGGGAGAAGATTGCTGAGATAATTTTGGAGCACATAAACCGTTTTCCAAGAACTTGCCAGCACAAAACTTATGCGTGCAGCTGTATCAGTTGGTATTATAAAAGAAATCACCTCTTCCTACAATCCTTACCTTGCTTACATCCTTATGCCAGCGCAGCTGTAAAAGCACTGTCGCTATCTTCAAGATGTATCATTCTAAATACATGAAAAGTCTTTATTCTTTTCCTTTTTACAAGTCAAACTAGTTTGACAGCTGTTTTAGAGGAAAGAGTCCAAAGCACTGAACCATCAGCGTAACAAAGCCACACATTAACTTCCTGCACAGATAGAAATACAAATATTGTATCATCTCATATTCCTGGTGGCACTGTACATATTGATCCATAAATAAATAAAAAACTAAGTTGTCCATGTAAGTCAATATGGCTCTATTCCCTTAAGTGAAACTGCTGACTTCTATCTGTTTAGGGTGTGACAATACAGTTGAGGACATATGCCTACTCAGACAACCACTGTTCCTGCCTGGGACAGAAACTCTGTTGCTGTCTCACATTGGAAACAAACATTTGCAGTGTAAGGTTTAAAGTGGAAGAGGAGAGACACAACATCTGTGGTCTGAACTAATTTTTTGACCTCATACTCAAAGAGAAGAGAAACTTTCACAGAACTAGTCTAAGTGGGAAACAGTGATTTATTGTACCTCTTTTCATAACCTGACCCCCAATATTTAAGCAAAGCTATCAGAGGTCAGGTATAACAGAAACACACGCTAACATGTAACCTGCAGTGAAGAATCAGGTCCATAATGCTGCTAAGGTTGTAATCTCTTTCTGGGTGCCTGAACGCATGACTAGACTCAAAGAGGACATATGGAAATGTTCTGGGATTATACATAAACTTCCTACATCATTGTGATGAAACAGGATTTGGAAACTAATGGAAGGCTGAAATCTTGCCCTCTCCTACACACTCCATCCCTGAATTTTTCCAATAGTATGATGTGTCTGAAGTAAAAATTTATAGGGCAAAACAGAATAGGTTGGAGACTAGCAAGCAGCAAATTAGGGCAGACATATAGACTAAGCACGAAGAGCAAATCTAAATCTTGTTTCACAGGAGAGGTATTAAAGAAGAAAGGCAACTACTTACAATTTTTCATACTACTCTAAGTTAGTTCTAGTTTGCATTTACTGTGATTTCTATTAGATGTCTGAACTGTCAGAACACGTAGTTGGCAGAAGATAAATTTAAGTCGTTAGGAGAGACAGAACACCTTAGGTGAAGTAAATACCAATCTGTCAGATATTATCACTGTAAGATATTATTACCAAATCCTATTTCCTTTTCATCAAATTGAATATTTTTCAGAATGTTTTTTAATTGGCATTTGAATGACCACAATGCTTTATCTGTGGAAAACGTGCCTTCTAGGAAATGGTTTTTAGGGTGTAGACTCATGTTGTACTGACCTCAAAGTAAAAGCAAGTTTGAGTTTTCTCTTTCTTGTCTCCAGCTTCCTTCACCTCCTTCTTCCCATTTTTGTTTTTTGAGAATTGTATTAGATTGGATTTATTCAATGGTCTTATAACATTCCTCCACATTGTTGGGCATAGGAGAAATTAATTTCTTAATCACTCCTACTCCTAAGGCAAATCTATATGAATTGAATATTTAGCAGGATAAATATATACTTTTTGCTACTTGCTGCACAGGATAACTACTTACCTGTCATCAGTTTCTTGGTGTAAATTATAATAGTTTAGTTCTGGAACTGACTCAAACGCAGGCTTTTCAAAATTCTGTAGTTAACTGGAATATGTGGTTTGTCTTCTAACAAACCTTTCTGTGAAATATAACAAAGCTTCAACATGATTGATCTTCCATTTTATACATAGGATGCATATAATTTGTTTTGCTTTGGGGTATTTTTAGGAAAAAAACCACATGGGGACAGTCCTTCATGAGCTGTTCCAGCAGTGGGTCCCTTTCAATGAGGTACGGTCCTTCAGGAAGGACTGCTATGTTGTGGGTCCCACATGAGGTTACACCTTCTGCCAGAAAACCTGTTCCTGCATGGCCTCCTCTCCACAGGGCACAGCTCCTGCTCCAGGAGCAAGGTGCGGGGGGTCACAGCTCCAGAAGCCTGCTCCAGCATGGGGTCCTCCACAGACTGCAGTGGATGTCTGCTCTACCATGGACCTCCATGGGCTGCAGGGGGACAGCCTGAATCACCGTGGTCTTTACCATGGATTGCAGGGGAATCCCTGCTCTGGTGCCTGAAGCCCCTCCTGCCCCTCCTTATTCTCTGATGTTGATGTCTCAAAGGCTGTTTCTCTCACATTTTCTCACTCCTCTCTCTCACAGATGTTGCACAGCACATTATTTTTACTTTTTCTTATATATGTCATCACAAATGTGCTACCAGCCTTGCTGACGGGCTCAGCTTTGGCTGGCAGTGGGTCCTTCTTGCAGTTGGCTGGAACTGGCTCTGCCTGACATGGGGGCAGCTTCTGGTGTCTTCTCACCCCAGCTACCAAAACCTTGCCACATAAATCCAATATAGCATTACAGTCAGGAATTTTAATGGACACTGTCCCTGCCAAAAGAATAAAAGCTCATGACAATCAGAACAGAAAATACACCATGCACAGAATATTTTAAGGCATAGGAACTACAACTCCAACAGGAATTCAGCACTTTCCTTCCTCTGTTGTGAGAGAGTACAGCTGTATAGGCCTTGTTTTCTTCAGGTTAGTCAGAACCTTGTCTTTCTTAGGGTGAGGAGAAAAATCATTACATCTTGATCTGTAAGTAAAAGTAAAAACATTATCTTATGCATTTCAAACCCAACTTTTGTGTAATATGTACACTTACCTTCACTCTTATTTTTTCCCTAGCTTCTCACACGACATTGACATATTTTTATCGGAAACACTGTCTCTCAAGTTCTTTCACATAATTATACAGGTACTCTGATATACTCTGATAAATTAAAAAAAATAAATCCTACTCTGCTGTTAAGATTAGTGCAAATTAAATGTTCCAAGTACTACAGTGCTAAATATGTAATTGTTTAAAAATCTATAGCTTGAAGACTAACATATTATAGTAGGATAGTCTCAGTGCCTCCTAAGTCTATTTTAATGCTGACGATGGAAGTGTATTTGTCAGCTCCCAGGGAGGAAAAAAAAAAAAAAACCCACAAAAAAACCCCACGAACAAAAAGATCTTCCTTTCTGTTCAACCTCACTGAATATCACAGCTTATAACAATGAGTCAGATCCTCAGAGTGAGTGCACATAAATGCCGCTACAAAATAAAGGCAATCTGTGGTTTGGTGCCTACTAATATCCAGAGAATTTTGTCTTGTCCATTTCTTCTATTTCAAGGTGACAGCAGGAGAATAAAGAAAACAAAACATTTTAACAGCTTACCCTTTTATCTAACTCTCATCTTTCAAGACTGAAAGAAAAGACCGAGCAAATTTCCATGGTTTTCAACCATAGTAACTTCAGTATTTTATCTGACTGTTACACAGTAGAAGTAAGAAGCATTTATGGATTCATTTTATATGTAAAGATAAAAGCTACCATGAAGTGATTTTAATTTCGACAACAAATATGAAATCAAAGCTGACAAGATCTCTCTTTACTGATCTACTTGAAAACAAATTGAGACCTATTTAGTAAATCAAAAACCTACACAAAGATAATTGAATTCAAGTTTGATTTTTTTTATTTTTCAACAAGTTATAAAATGCAGCTTGAGTACTAAGGCAAGAGATTTTTAAAACATCTATGCAACTGTTAATTCATCACATTTAGAAATAAAGTGTGCTGTTTAGTATAATAGTAATCCTTGTATGCCTTTTCAATTTCTGAATACTCCAGTACTCATCTGTCATAGTTCCTCAATTTCTGGGTTTAATGTGTGTCTTCTTGCTGTATGTTTTCTAAGGAAGGAATATTTCTAGTACACAGAATATAGGTAATCATTTGGAGAAGATACCAATGCCATCTTTTCAACAGCTCCAGTTGTGAAAAAGTAGCATTTCACTGTAAATTCATACAAAACATACTTTCTTGCCATTTGGACCATAAAAGGTTCAGAAAGTTTCACAGCTTATTATAGGAGCCATTAAGAAGAAAGGCTAACTTAAAGGACGGCATGGAGAAGTAACAAACACAGAAGCAGCAGTCACCCCTAAACACTAAGGTAGCAGAAGCATTTATTTAGCCTTAGTATGTGAGAGACGATTAGATCTTAAACCAGCTGATAAAATACACCCTCTGTTTTCTCTTCCAATGACCTTTTCCTCTCTGCCTGGCTCTCTTTAAATTCTTGTCAAGACTCTACAGGGTCCTGCCTTCTGCTCATCTGTGCTTTGTACAAGCTCAGCCTGCAACAAACCAACCTGCTGCTGTTCTTCAGGTTTCCAGCTTTTCTACTACCCTCCTTTGTTCACTGAACATGTTTTTCCATATGTGAAAGATAAGGTATGAGTCAATTTTAGATCAGCAAAAGGACAATTAAAACAACTCCTCTTTTGAAGACTTTTAAACATGGAAGAAAAGCTATAATGCCTTCAGGAAAGTGCCAAATAAAAATGAGGTTTCATAGGAACTTTACTGATTCTTCTTTCCTTTTCTATTTCTGGTTTTTTTTCCATGAGAGTTTAATCAGCTCCTGTCTTTGCAGTGATTCACAAATACCTTGCCATGTCTTGAAGAAGTCAATATACATTAAATACATTTTCATGAATACTTATAACAACAATTAAAAATTTAGCAAGACCCTAGCCTCTATTCAATCATATGTTGTTTGTGAGGTGAAGAACTCAGCACATGGCTTAATTAAATCTAAGTCCATATCACTGTATAACATTAATTATAATTAATACAAATGAGACACTTCTGTGAAGTGGAAATACTGATTGGTTGTCCTCTGAATCTTTGATAGGTGCTGATAAAAAAGAATGCAAAGGTATAGTCACACAACTGGAGATGAACAAAAATGCATTCCAGGCTGGCAACGAATATGCTTAATATGATGCCTCATATTAAACATACACCATTTGCTCATTTGTCAGGTACCAAAAGAGAGAGAGAGACCAATAGCTAGATTTACTATATCTGGAAAGCACAGATAAATCTACTTGTGCATGCATTAATGATATCTGTGTATCAGAAAGCGAGCAGGATTGCAAAACACAAGTTTTAGCATTGCTATGTAGAATACAGCTGCTTGACAGTTTTCTGTAGCTAAGATATTCAATTATTGCCAGTTTAAGTTGATTATAGTTTATTTAATATCATGGTGAATGGGTTTAATGCATTCATAACTTTGATCCCACAAAGCAATCTATTGCAACACAGATTAAAGAATCTTTTCTGTAGCAGAGCTAGTTTAAGCAGCTGAATGAGAAACCGGAGAAGTACCGAATTTCAACTTTAAATTACCATTTTGAGTGACATCAAAGCTGGCTGCTATGTCATTTTGTTATGTCATAATGTAATTCTCATTATAAAATACTTCTGAGAGGGAGACTTCAGCTGAATTCATGTTTGTAAATTAAACAATACAGAAAATGCAACACAGTAGAAACCAACTGTGCAATTATTAGGCAAAGCTATAATAGTTCATGATGTTATACTCTGCCATACGTCTGTCCTTTTTCTCACAAAGGTACACTGAAACCTAGTAAAGTCAGTATTCTCTTGGATAGGCCCAAATGGTTGAAGAAACTATATGCATCTTATCCCTCTTCCTAGAGTTCTCAATTTCTTTGTACTGTTAGGACTAAGTCTGACCTTTCTCCAGCTATGCAGCAAAATGTATAGGCCATAAAGTTGGAGCCCAAACAGAATGGGTTCAACAGCCTGTCTCCCAGTGGGGACAATTATTTTAAAGAAAAGCAGTGGGAACCAGGATGGGTAGAAATTCCTCAGATGTACACAAGAAGTTTGTTGCCATATGTGGTAGGCCATTTCAAGGACTGACAACTGAGACACATTTTCTCTTGAACAGAGCCCTAGATTAAACACAGTTCTTGTCTTCAAAAAAATGTTAACTCTTGCAATGCTTTACTTTTTCCTTTCATGAGAGAAAAGGACAGGTATGAGTGCAGAAAAAACCTGATTCTCTGTTGGTTCCAATTATCCCCAGGAAAAAATCCATATCACAGAATAAATTAACTTCAGCAATGAACCCTAGTTCCCAAAGAATACATGGAATATCTCAGTTTCTTTTCCCTCTCACATTGACTAAAAATCAGTCAATGGCGTAGCCCTTTAACTTGTGGACAAAGAAGGCCAAGATCAAATAGTCTAACCAACTCCATCCTTTCTTATAACTTGCAGTTCCCTAGAAGCAGACTTCCATGCCATTCCCCTGCATACAACCAAAAAATATTGCTTTCATTATCATTCCTTGAAAAAAAATAACAGGGAAAAAAAAAAATAAAATATTTCAAGATTTACTAAGTGATTTTATCTCATTTGAAATGTACTGCCTTCAAGGTTCCTAGGAGCAAGTATATTTTCTCTTAACTTTTACTTAATCCATTTGTAACCCTGTAGTAATAGTGGGGAGAATTAAGTCAGAAAGTGGGGGGAAAACGCTTTATTTATTATTTGACCCCACTTATCACTTCAAACATATTTTAAAGCATAGATTTTTCAATGCTTCCATACTTACTTTTATTATTTTATTAGGAGTTTTATCTTTATGTATTCTTTTTCTAGGTTAAAGAAACATCTCTCCTTCTATCAACTACTTGTAGACAGATCATACTATAGGCTATGGTGTTTCTTCAAAAAAGGCATCTTTGCTGGTCATCCACCTTATCAGTTGATACTTTGGTAATCAATCAGAAAAAAAAAAAAAAAGAGATGACAAACTCAATTCAAGAAGAAAAATCTTCTACAGTTTTAACATTATTTCTCACATTTTCTTAGTAAGAAATTACAAGGTTTAGGGAATACTATTTGATTTTTTCAATATTTGATTGAAAACAGTAACAAGAAACAGTAACAAGAAACAGATTTTAAATCAAATTTCTCCTCCTTTTGCATGCAAATGAGACAGGGTACTATGCTGCGTTCTCAAAATAGATCTGACAGTTACTTTTTCTCTCCTTACCTCTTACACTTTAATATTATAGGCAATTTTCACTGCAGGCAAGAAGTTTACAAGTCTTACCATTTTCACCATTTGAGAATTCTATCAGCTAGATTTTTGGGAAACAGGTTGCAAACGGAGTTGTTGAAGACACTTATGTGACTTTTAGTCTGGGAATGTGTGTGATGCAAGAATTGAGTCTTAGTACTTAAATCGTATTGTGTACTTACTAAGGAGAGCTGCTGTGTAGAGTTTCTCCTTCACAGAGAAACATGCAACCAAACATGCAAAAGACAATGGCATACCTAACTAAAGAGATAATAAAGACATCTACTCAAAAAAATTCAAGAATAGATATTCTTATATCCTCATTTAAATAGACATACCTTCATGTTCCCAAGCGTGAGCACTTCAGTTTATCAGTAACTGAGGATTAATCATCATTACCCCAGTGATTTCTGTTAGCTGTGGAGAACTCTAGACAATTTAAATAAACAGCAAATCTGTGAAATACATGAAAGCCAAACTTAAAACTGAATTTCTTCTCAAGATTTGGAGTATTCCAGTTACCAACATTTTAAAGATTGAAAATACAGGGCGCTGAATGTCTGAACCAAAACTATGCAGATAAAGAAAATAAATATAGTAAACCTCAAGACATTTACTGCCTAGCAGGTCTTGGTTAACGGTTTACAATGTTTGAATGCTTTGTATGATGGAAAATTATTTGATTATGCATTAAAT
The DNA here is from genome assembly GCF_017639655.2 of Falco naumanni. Classification (NCBI taxonomy): domain Eukaryota; kingdom Metazoa; phylum Chordata; class Aves; order Falconiformes; family Falconidae; genus Falco; species Falco naumanni. Next base: position 56,600,884 of record NC_054056.1, on the reverse strand, counting down.
GTTGGCTGAGGAGGTTCACAGTAACTGAAGTGGATTGTGAATTACTATGTCGTTAGGGTTTGTGAAAATGATTCATCTTCACTGATTTCAAAAACATTTTGAAGACAGAACTCTTGGGAGTTATTTTGTCTTAAATTTCAGCTAAGGAAAGGAAGAAAGCGAGTGAAGAATTATAAACAGCACTGCCTTTAGGATGCTCAAAGACAGGAATTCTTCTTATGGCCAGTCATCTGATTGAACTCTTTCCTAGGTATCTCATAGGGTAGCCTGGTACTCCAGCTATCAAGCAAAATGTATAAGCTGTATAGTATTTTTCAACACAAACAAATGACCACTATGGAAAAAAGAAATAATTGTTTATATACTCTTTAAAAAATAAATAACAAACAACTGTGAAACATAATTTTAATTTATTGCAGCAGCACAAATTGCTTGGCTTATTCAAATATATAAACAGCTTAACCTTTACATGTCAGTGTTTCTTCTTTCAAAGCAGTTAAACATCATGCAGTCTTGAAATAATGGTGCAGCAGAGCTATAGTATATGAAATAAATACGCTCCTGAGTCATTATGAGACAGAAAGCAGTCTTTACATTGCTGCTGTTTCATGTTTTATGAGTACAAAGTTCAATGAAATACTTTGTTTTTCCTGTTCAAAAGTGAAGGAACATTGAAACCTCACATTTGTATGACAGTTTTGTAAAATTATAAAGTGGGTAGCAATTGTCCTCTTGTAAATTATGTTTACAGAGAGAAATTGTGTTCTTTCAGACTGTCCAATTATCACCTGAAATAGTAGTTGCCGTATTTATTTTAAAAAAAATAACCTGTAGCCTTTGATCAAGAAACCAGAGTACTCAGAAGAGTCAACTCTAAGCCAACAAATTTAACAAGAAGTATGAGTTTATGAAAAGTCTGCATCTCTGTGGGTCATTAGAAGGGAACAGAGACATTAGTTAGAGACTTGAGCTTTCTGTGATGATACATGAGGGCAGTGAACCACAAACTCAACACAAATACAATGGTCTATGTTAGCATTTGATAAGTTATGTTCTGTTAAAAAATACGCAATATATATCTAGACAAAATTTGATTGGAAACTTTTAGAGTATGCACACTGAGGAGGAAGAAAAAAAGGCTTAAAAGACCATTGTACTTTAAAGCAAACAATTTTTTTATAAAATCAGGAAAAAAAACTTGGAAATAACAAAGGGTTTTGAATTACAGCTGTATAAACACAAGCTCACACAAAGAACTTTAATTATGCCATCAGACACATCAATTTTGAAGAAACTCTTTCTTTTCTCCAAATTTTTAGTTTTGTAAAATGCTTTTATAGTAGCATGAAGGACTTCTTCTATTGTTTTAAAGAACTCTATAACCCTGACCTGATTGTTTCAAACCTGCAGATGCAACTGCAGAGTCACTGCAATGTCACAATACTCCCAACTTCTTTTTGTCATGTTTATAGAAAGTTTATTATTTTAGGGTACTATATTTAGCTGATTTTGGGGTAGAAACAAAGCAAAACAAAACCCAGAAGATACAACACAAGTATCATGCACTGGCATTTACATGTGTATATATATATATATATATATGTATACACACACACACACACATATATATATAAATGCAGTGTTTTTATAGTCATTAATTCTAGTTGGTACTTACTTCTATCTAAAAAGTTCAAATATCATTGTTTTAACAATTTATGATTTTTATGACCAAAAATTTATAGCGTATAATAATTCCCATTACTTCTACAGTTTGTGGGTGTAACAGAAGAGAATAAATACAAGCATTCACCAACAGAGTCATCAAGGTGCTCCCCATATGCTGTGTAGTCCACCAGGATGACTTCTCCAAGTGTTGGACTCTTTGGATATGGAGGCAATGACCACTGCTAGAGCTATTTGACATACACCACTACTTGGCAGTTCCATACATGCATGAATGCAAAAGGAGAATTACTCATAACTGTACTGTTCCTGACCCACCAGGTTTCTTTGATGGACGCGTCTGGCTCCTGTACTTAAAAAACAGGACTAAATGGAAGATAGCCATGTTGATGTTATTTATTTAGATGGACATTGTTACCAGCTGTTTCTTGCGACAACGAAATTGTTACTTGCAACCGCCTGAAGGGCAGGAAACTTTATCCAGGCTGGAGTGAAAAGAAAAATTTTAGCTGTTGTAAAGAAGCCTTTTATTGAATTTTCTGTCTCCTCCTAAAATTCAAGAGAGGGACAATGATAAACAACGAGAAAAAAAACGTAGAGAATGCTGTGCTGGTTATTCAAGTGCCAAAATAGGTTGTGATGGTTTAATGCCCCTTCCTGTCCTAATTTTCCCCAGACTATAGCTATAAAATGTGAATTAGGGATGTATTTTGCATGCTTGTTATTTCTTTAAGAAAATGAACAATATTACTCCTCTGGCAAAATGGCCTAGTAATATTTTTTCATCTTTTCCCTGAGGAGGTAATCAATCATTCAGTAGAGTACCAATTTATTGGAATGACAATCAAACATCCCTCCCAAAGTAATACAGCAGAGATAAGATTTATAGATGAATCAAAAAGACTGCATTAGCAATGGTTTTGTTTCAGCAGCTTTCTTCCTCCTATAAACCAACAAGCCAGAAGACCAATGATAGACATCTTTTGTTTTGTCAGGAATTTTGCTGCAGGATCGCCTTTCTCCAGAATATTAGAGTTCAACTGGCTCAGCAAATTTGCCAGCAACTGGGTTTCATGAATCTGTAGTTCAACTCAGTAATGAATACTCATAAAGAGGAATGGGAAATTCTGGTACTTTGGGGCAGTAGTTGCTCTACAAAAGTAGTAAAAACATTCACCTTTCTCATACTACCACTTACTTTCCAATCCCTTTTCCAGTTTACTTTAGGGATCCGGTCTGAAAATATTTCCAATATAGGATTTCAAGAGGCTGATAAGGAAAGTTGAATTACAATACAATAAATACCCTGACTAGAAGACTAAAGAGGTTTGGGCCAGTAAATATGAATGTGTAATTTGAGCCTAATTTTCACATTTCTCTTGTTTTCATTTCAGAGAAAGCTAGGAACTGTTGACATGATGTAATAAACACATTACATTTGATCACATCTCTAACACTGCCTGGCACAACTTAATGAGCATTCATTTTAGATTTTGGAATCCCTTTTTTTTTAGTCATTAAACCAAATAAACATTACTGTCAACAAATTCTGTCTCACTCTATTTAGAAGAACTTGTGAACATGAACAGCTCCAGCAGTTCATATGCAATTTCTGACCTCAGTAGTGCTCAGCCTTATACAAACATTACATTCCTCTGAAACCAAGGAGTTTGTTCTATAGGTCAACTGCCTAATATCCTGAACTTCACCGTGATAGATTTTAACTTGACTTCGACTTGATTCTATGATCTTTCAGTGTTCATTCTGTCACAAGTAACAACGTAAAGGACAAGTAACTGAAAATTCAAGATCTATTTTCTATGTATTTGCTTTTATTGATCATTCTATCAAACTACTCTATGCATATGAAATTTATTTAAAAGGCAATGTGCTGGTTCTCTATGGAGCAAGCTGCAAGACAGTTTCACTTGGTCCCTAAGCTCTCATGTACGACAGTGTGAGATCTAGTTTAAGATATGTCTGAAATGAATCTCAAGTAGCACTGACATGCTAGCTCTTCTTTATTATTTATAAAAGGTCTGTAGCAGAAACAGTATAAGTGATTTTGAACTCAGTAAATGCAACAGCATCAAGCTTGAACAAGATTTTTATGTTAGAGAAGATGTATAGTTTACACTATTCACTGTTTAATATCACCTGTTAAATTACCTTAAGCAAGATCTGTGAGACCACACAATAGTTATAGCTTGCATGGTATAATAATAACTTATAGTATTTCCACAACAAAAAACAAAAAAAAAAAAAAAAAAAAAAAAAAAGGAAAAAAGGTTTCTGACAATTACATTCATAACTTTAGTTATTAATAAAATTTTATAAATCATATTTCATATCTTGCATTCTAATATTCCATATCAGGGCACAGAAAAAAGATTAAAGGAAATTTTAAGTAAAAGTCAATCTATGGCTGGGACACAAGAAAAATGCCCTAAGTATTAGGGAAACTCAAGTAAGAGACCTCTAGGGTTCAAAAAAGAGGACAAGCCAAAAGATCATAGAGGGATGTTTCTGTTTTAAGAAAAAAATAAGAGCAGTAGCTATCAAGCCCTCATTCTCCATCACCTTTATATCATTGCATTGCAAATAGTTCTTTACCACATTGAATATTTGGGTTTTATTTCTCCACTTGCCAAGCCTAGATGATAATTACCTAGGTATAAACTTATCACCACATTTTAAGTAAATAGAAACGTTATGCTACAAAGTGAATTCCCCCCGATGTGTAGTTAAAAATCACCTATAGAAATGGACGTCAGTGATAGGTTCCTAACAAAAAATTTCAATAGCAGAGTGAATATTAAGACCAGGTATTTCTTTCACACCCTGTTTAGTTTCAGTGCTGTAGTGGTGAGGTGTCACTACATAATCAGTGCCCCCAAAGAGTCCCAGCTCTTCCTCTTACCTTTTCAATTCTCTCTTGTTCTCTTCACCTGGGATAAAAAAATTACCAAGGGAGATCACAGGCTGAAAATTCATTATCTATTCTCTAATTACAGACACACACACATACATAACTACCAGGCATTTGTTCTCACTTATGAGATTTATCTGCATAAATTCCTGAAAGGGGTCACCTAGCAAACCTAGAACAGACCTGACAGGATCCGTTCCTATGAGAAGAAAAAAACCAGGATACCTGTCTAGCAAGATTCATGAGATTTGAACATTTTTAAAGTATCAGAGACTGTTTAAGTAGGTAGCGGTACACAAAGACAGCCAGCTGAGATCCCCTCAACCTCTTTCAAAGGTAAAATAAACAAAACAAAGAGAAAGAATCAGCTGCTATTTAGCAACAAGTTCCAAAGAAGTTTAAATTTTAAATTTTCCAAACTACAAACTCAAGTACAGACTGTTGCCTGTCAGTAAAATTAATTGCTATTGGAAAAACAAAAGATGGTATGTGTGTTAACAATTATCAAAAGATTCAGGAAGAATTCAAGCAGCCACATACTTGGGGGTCAGATTTCAATATCAAGTCACTTAGATGAAAATACGTTTTAAAAGGAAACAAACCAGAATTCAGAAAATAGACACACAGATTTATTATCTAGTAGGGAAGTGTCTATATTGGTTTTGTAAAGGAAAATAATTCCCCACCAACATAGCAGCAGTCTTTGACATGAACAGTCACTTAGGTAGCTAAAGGTAGCTGCAAGTATATTTGTATTTTTAAATAACTTTTTATAAGCTTTCCAATCAACGATTCTTAAAATACCATTAGTTATCATAAGAAGATTCTTTTGTGGATTTCAAACAAATTAAGAAGAAATCAAGAATATGTATTTATGTATACTGTATAAATGGTCAACATATATTGTCAAAAAGTCACAAAGGGATCTATGTTGAGACCCATGGCTTTCAATACGAATCTATAAAAAAGATAATTAGTGATTTTTTTTCCCTGATACAAATGCTGAATTCAGGATGATGAAAACAAAAGGTTACTGTAAAGAGTTAAAATATCTCTGACACCAAGTCTCTATAGATTGTACAAGCTATCCTGAAGCTAAAGTCACAGGATACACTTGTAACAAGAAAATGCATCTGAGACACTGGTGATTGGCTGTCACATACCTTTTGAATATTCAGTCAGCAGAATATCTGCAATTTAAATGCCTTGTTAGAGTTAATAACAGTTGTCAAAAAAGCATATTAACATGCCTAGGGGATTAATTCCCAACTTCCTTAACTGCATCTATGTGACTAAGGCAAGGTTCAACATGTGCTGTGTGGTCCCAGGTGAATATATTTCCATGTTTTATGTGATGATAGTTTAAACTAGCTGAAATCTTGTAAAAACATGATTTAATTAAAAGACATACTGCAAATATAGAGAAATGGGTATTTTGTAAGGGATTTTCATTCACACAACAATCTGCAGATGTACCAAGCCGTAAGCTGGTTTTATCAAGCTGAGCCAACAGATTTCTACTTGACTGAAGTTTCTACTGTTTCCATGGGATCTTCATAGGGAAGTTGATTAAGTATGGGCTGAATGAGAAGCCAATAAGATGGGCTGAAAACTGTCAGAACAGCTGCGTTCAGAGGGTGGTGGTCAGTGGTACAAAGTCTAGTTGGGGGCCAGTAACTAGCAGTGCACCCCAGGGGTCAATACTGGGTTCAGTCCTCTTCAACATCTTCATTAATGGTTGGAATAATGGGGCAGAGTATACCCTTGGCAAGTTTGCAGATGGCACAAAACTGGGAGGAGTGGCTATTATGGCAGAGGATCTTGCTGCCATCCAGAGGGGTCTTGGCAGTCTTGAGAAATGATCTGACAGGAATCTCATGCTGTTCAACAAGGGAAAGTGCAAAGTCCTGGACCTGGGGACGAACAACCTCGGGCACCAGTACATGCTGGGACTTGTCAGCCTGCAAAGCAGCTTTGCAGAAAAGGACCTGAGGGTCCTGGTGGACACTAACCTGAACATGAGTCAGCCATGTGCCCTTGAGGCAAAAAAGATTAATGGTATCCTGGCCTGCATTAAATAAAGCATTACCAGCAGGCTGAGAGAGGTGATCCTTCCCCTCTACTCAGCACTGGTGAGACCACAACTTCAGCGCTGCATCCAGTTCTGGGCTCCCGAGTGCAAGAGAGATGGGCATACTGGAGAGTCCAACAAGTGTCACTAAGATGATGAAAGGATGGGAGAATCTCTCTCCTGTGAGGAAAAGGTGAGACTTGGAACTGTCTGTTCTGCCTGGAGAAGAGAGGGCTCAGGGGGGATCTTACCAATGTTTGTAAATATCTGAAGGAAAGCTGTACAGAAGATGGAGCCAGCTCTTTTCAGTCGTGCCCCAGTGAGAGGACAAAAGGCAATGGGCAGATACTGAAAGACAGGAGGTTTCCTCTGAATATCCAGAATCCCTTTTTGCTGTGAGGGTTACTAAGCACTGGCACAGCTTACCCAGAGTAGTTGCGTAGTCCTCGTCCTTGGAGATATTCAAAAGCTGCCTGAATATGATCTTGGGCAACCAGGTGTCCCTGCTTGAGCAGTGATGTTGAACCAGGTGACTTCCAGACACCCTTCCAAGCTCAACCATTCTGTGATTCTGTGATTCTTTGACAAGTTTTATCATCTCCTTTATTTTTTAAACCTCCACACAAGGTGTTGTGACTGTGAAAGGTATCTCTCTTTCCTATTTTGCTTTTAATTTCTAAATTCTTGGGAGACAGCTTAAAGTGCCCTAGATTTCTCTTATTGCACAGTAGCATGAAAGAACAACATGATCTTAGGACAAATAATAAGATATTCCTATTGGTACAGGTTGCTAACTATGCAAACCGCCATAGCTCTACTGAAGTCCATTCATATCAGTAGAAGCATCTGTCCTTTTAATACTCTTCATTTTTTTTAAGGCTAAGTAAAAAAAAAAAAACAACAAACCCACACAATCACTCAGGCTGAAAACATATGCTTATTCTAGTATTCAATTCTATAACTGCACAGCATGCAACAGACATCAATCACTAAAGGAAGATAACACAATAGGTCATAAGGGCATATAGAGCAAGGTTCAGCAGAACATAACTTGGGACAGAAGCCTGTAATATGAAAACTATTTTTCATTATATACTTCAATATATAAAAATACATATTTATATAAATATATATTTACATAAATACTTAAATATTATATACTTAAAGTAACAGTTTACAGAAATACAATGATATACAGTTTAATGAAGACAAAGGATTACAAATCTTATACTCAGGCTTTTAGATATATGTTTTCTTGCAATTATCACAAAACATGTAAAAAGAAGAAAAAAGTAGCAGCATAATTTCAAGCATTGATAATAAAAGCGTTATTTCAAATGCTTGGATAGCTCTATTTTCTAGACGAGTTTAAAAAAATCCAGTTTAAAAGAAGTACTTAAAAACTGTAGAAATTGGTCTGGAAATAAACTATTGACTTAAATATGAGGTTTTAATTTAAAACAATTAAAAACACAGCAATGATAGGAACTGAAAATAATTTGGCTACTACCCAGATCAAAGGCAGTACAGATCACAACCTCCTATTTTTTTGTGAGGTGTTCATGGCATTGTTACCTCTGTCATCATAGAATCATGGAATGATTTGGGCTGGAAGGGACCTTAAGGTTTATATAGTTCCAACTGCCCTGCCATGGGCAGGGACACCTTCCACTAGATCACATTGCTCAAAATCTCATCCAACCTGTTTTTCAACAATTCCAGGGAGTGGGCATCCACAGGTGCTTTCACTTATGGCTTCTTCAGTCAATAAGTACAGCTCCACAAAAAAAGAGGTAATACATGCCTTTAAATATATCATTCTCTTTCAGAAGCTCCTTCTCATATGAATCAGTCCTTTTGCTCCAAGAGTTATGAATCTCTTAATCTCTGTTTTAAATAACTGCAAGATGGTTCATACATGCATTATGCCAACATCATCCACTAGCTTAAATGTCTCTTCTCCCTTCTTGAAATGTAGCTTTCATATGCATTTATATGAAGCAGTCATAGCTGTTTTTTACCTTTGTTCTGTCACAGAGATCAAGCCAAACTTTTCTCATGTTTCCCTTTTATGGTGGATTTTTCCCTACTCTGAACATCTTACTAGCACTTTATGAATTTATTTTAGTTTACCTTCTTGTAAAGGAACAGGTGACAATATACATAATCTTGCAAATTAAATTCTGCCTGTGACTGGTATTGATCATTAATATTTCCCTTCTCAGCGGAAACACTTTTTTCTTGGTTCATCCTGTGATCACATCAGCTCTTTTTATGATTACATCACTTTAATAGATCAGAGTAATGATTTAATCAACTAGTTTATCCATATTTTTCCACTCCTTTAGTGTTTTCTTATGATTTTATGCACTTTATCCTTCTCTTTAACACTAATATTAAAGTTAATCCTGTCATCAAATAATATTCTTTTATTCCATATTGGCAGTACGCTCCAGTTTTGCATAAGCAGTACTAATCATTACACTTCTACTTTCTCAGTTTGGTCTTAAATTAGAATATATATAAAAAGTCCAAGAAAAATACTTGAAGATTTCCAGTACCAGTTTCCCACTCAGTATTTTCATGTTGCTAGGGGAACTCTGATTTAGCACATTCCTATGCACCTGCATCTTCATCTTTTCCAGATCTACAGATAACTTCTTATGGTACTACATCAAAGGCACTACTGCAACCCACATCTGAAGAGACCATCTTGTCTATATAATCAATTATCTTGTCAAAGAAATACAGAAGATTAGTCCAGTAAAATTATTTTACAATAAGCCATAATGCATTTTATTTCAGCTTCCACTAACTTTGTCATTTTAATTATTCTCACACTTAGATTCTTTTTTTTTCTCTAAGTGCCTTTATACCAATGAGGTCAGACTAATAAGTCTGTATTTACCTTACTCTCCAGGTATGTTTTATGTTCCAGTCTGATATTATTAATCCTGATTTAACAATTTATAAAAAGTGGAAGCTGGTTTTCCACGCATCAGTTCATGCAGAATTATGGAACAAATTAATTTAGCCCCTGTATTTGCCATGGATTCAAAGCTATGCATTTCAGTTACACCAGTTACATTTTTCAGAACTTTCCTCCAATATATTAACCAAATTTAATAGTACTCTTAGTGTATCTATTCCTACTGATTATTGCTTTATTTACTGCAGCTTTACTATCCAGTCTACTTCTATAGCACAACAGCTGTTCCTTAATTTTGTTATACAATTCAAGAACCTTATCCTGTCCCTTTCTATATCTTTTGCTAGATATAAGTAGTCAGCATGTTTTTGAGTAGGTCTTATTTTATTCCAAATATGTCTGTAAATTGTAAATGGATTTTCTAAATCAGAAACGTGTGTAAGACTAGAATTTGCCTCTCAAGTCTAAGCAACCATTATTTTTCTTGGTCAGATGACTGAAGTCTAAAAAAGAATCCAAAATATCTCTGTGTATTAATTAGAATGCTTATTAATGGATTCCTAGTAAATCACACAACAATATTCTGTTTCCAGGATGGATCTAGGAGCTCATACTGCATGCAGTGAATTCCACAGGACTGGAATTACATTAATTTTGCATTCAGCTCAGTAAATGAAAATGTATTTCTGAAGCTTGAAACTAATGCAAAGGATTTATTTCAGATTTTAAATAAAGCTGATTTTTAACAGCCATTAATTAAAAAGGAAAATGTTTTTGTTTATCTGACATACTTTAAAGGAAAGCAAGCAAATCAAGCCAGAACAAATAGATTTATATGTGAGCACAAACACTCAATTATGGAATTGCTCCAGCCTTCGTTTCATTTGGTCAAGGTTCTCTTTCCCCTCAAGCAGCAAAGTAGTTTGCTGGCAGCTAATGAGGTGAAAACAAACAGGGATAATTAGAAATTGTATAATTAACATATTTTCCACTATAAATATTGATTTGTTGAAAATGAGTTTGATGGGTTTGATAAGTTTCCAAATTTAGAAGTGGAAAAGAAGATTACTTTTTTTTTAAAGAATATTTTTTAAGGAAAAAAATATCTGATATCTGATTCCATAAAGTATCATGTAATTCTTATTTTTTTCATTTTTTGCTTCTGAAATGTTGACTTTCATCCAATGTGTTAATATCTCACCATATAGATATCCATTTACACTTTGTTACCTAGTGACATGAAAGATTAATTTCACTTAATTAAGCAATTAAAATTATGATTTTTAGGATATTGTAACCTCTCCTTCAATGGGAAAAAATACAATCAAACTATACTATAAACCTCCCATACAGTTTCTTCCATTTACATGAGACAGTTCTCCCACATGGAGATTTCAGCTGTGATTTACAGTAGTTCCTCAGTGCTATATTGAAACATATTCACAGGTTGGATTTACCACAGTAAAAATTACTTTACATCCATGGAGACTTTATAAGTTTTAAAGACCTGAATCACCTTCTAAAGATGCTCCATCATTTGTTTCAGTTCATGATAGATGGAGAGATTAGCACATATAGGTTATTAATTTAGCTTCCATCAGGTCAGTAGATCCCTGGGCCAAAGCTATATGACCAATAAATAGCATGTGGGGTAAAATCTTAACTCTGTACAAGTCATCCAGGTTTGAAATTTCTTGACATTAAAAAAAATTGTACAACCAAAGTCTTGGTTTTGTTTTTTTGTTTTTTTTTTCTACCAAATACTCCTGAGACCACAGGTGCAAAAAATTAATTAACTCAGTAATTACATCTTTTACTCTGATCTGTATTGCAGGCCTCTTGAATATTCTGCACTTGTTGTCCACCTGCAGAACTCCCATCTACAGAAACCTGAACACAGCATAGGGAATTAGTATACAAAGTGATGCTGTGGATGAGAATAAGAAGTGTCCTGCAGATATAACAGACAGTTACAGTTCTGCAAAGGCTGAGACAGACTGGGAGGAAAGGACAAACATGGTGTATGACAAAAGAAGGGGATTGAGTGAATTTCTTCCTTCCGATTTTCAGAAGAGTTAACTGCAATGGGCTTTACTGACTGAGAAAATAAAAAGTGGGGTGATTGCTGTTTTATAGGGAGGGATCTCAGGGAGAGTGGATATTTATTCTTAAGTCAGCCAATGTCCTTTGAAAGCCAAAGTGATTTTGGGCATAGCATGTTCATGAATTCTGACAGAAGAGCAATAAATGCCACAACCAGGTTGTACACAACTGCTTTTGGTTTAATTTAATAATCAATTAGGTTTAGCAGTTTCTAAAAGTAGGTGATATGCACCCTACAGGAGTGGAGCAATAGACCTTACTATATCTGTGCAAGAGGTATCAGAAATACTCCCTTATCACAGAGAGCTATTGACGTACAGGCCCTTGGTTCTAGCACATCTCCGTCATTTAATAGCTTTACTTTGTCCCCAATTCCCTAAGCCTGCAGCCAAATAAACAATTGTATTTTCCTTCCCTACCCCCTTGACCCCTGCACCAGAACCACTACAGTGAAACAAAACATATGAAAATTGTTTTGTCAAGGAAAACACTCAAGACCAAGTATGAGCAGACTAAACTATTTCAATTGAAAGGGGCATGCGCTGTTCCAGAAATGAGATTTGCAGAGCCAACTGTAATTTACACAGAAAGACAGACGAATCAGACGTTGAATGGAAATAGTCCTGAAATAGGTCCAGCAGAAAAATGTAGCTTTAGACTAATATACCAGTCAGGAACATACATTTTGATCAGAAAATCCAGAGTCCCAGAGAATAACCTGCAAGGAAATTCAGTGGTTTTCAGATAAGATTTCAGGTCAGAAATTATATTAATTTACCAGACGTCTAAATACATTAACAATTATTCACTTTCTTTGAAAAGATATGACTAAAGTCAGTACATGCTTTATGGAGGCATTGCATTTATTGCATATGTCTTTATGAAGAAGCCCATCCTGTATTGTAGGCTGAGTCCACCTATATTTATAAAAGCTTAGATAATGACCTGAATAAGAAAGAATCTTTCTCTGTCATGGTGAAAATACAATCTAAATAGCAATGGGAAAGTATAGGATTTCAACCTTCTCAAATTCTATCATTGTAATTTTTCTGCTGATTTCCTATCAAAAAATGTATTAGACCTAGTCATTAATAAGTAATTTTTATCACCAAATAATGAAATTCATTTCTATATAAAGCTAACATGCTAAAACCTTTTGCTTAAGTAGATTCCCTTTCCTCTCAAAAAGTAACATCTAGAGACCTCACATTGTCAGAATCGGAAAACAACTCAAGAGATGACAAATTTTTACCCTGTACTCTTTGTAACAGCCTGCATACATTAAATATTTGTTTTCCATGTTTTTCTGCACAGGCATACATGTAAGGATCACAGTACATGTCTGTGATTTCTGGGTATGCAGTATGTCAAAAGAGAAGCAACACAAACATGAAGTCCAGTCATGTATGCAGCTGAAAGTCTTCTATCAGTCATCTGTAGCTGAAAAAAAGAGCTGGGAGTTTACTCTTCTTGTTTAATAGATGTTTAAATTATTGTGGATTTGTCCTGGTTTCAGATGGGATTGAGTTAATTTTCTTCTCTAGTAGTTAGTACAGCACTGTGTTTTGGCTATGATGTGAGAACAATGTTGATAGGACACTGATGTTTCTAGTTGTTGCTGGGTGATGTCTATACTAAATCAAGGACTTTTCAGTTCCTTGGGCCCTGTCAGCCAGAGGGCTGGATGGGCACGGGACATTGGGAGGGGACACAGCCAGGACAGCTGACCCCAACTAGCCAAAGAGGTATCCAATACCATATGACGTTATACTGAGTATATAAACTGGGGGAAGAAGAAGGAAGGGGGAGACATTCAGCATTATGGCATTTGTCTTCCCCAGTAACCGTTACATGCGATGGAGCCTGGCTTCCCTGGGGGTGGCCGAACACCTGCCTGCCCAGGGAAGTGGTGAATGAATTCTTTGCTTTGTTTTGCTTGCTTGCGTGCTCGGCTTTTGCTTTACCTATTAAATTGTTATCTCAACCCTCGAGTTTTATATTCCTTTCCAATCCCCCTCCCCATCCCTCTGGGTCGGGGGGAGTGAGCAACTGGGTGTGTGGTGCTTGGTTGCCGGCCAGGGTTAAACCACGACAGGATTTTACTGACAAAATACTTAGCCATCTAAACCGAAGAGAATAGACCACAAGTAAATGTTGCATATTTTTACATTTTAAAAGTTTTTTCTGCAACATCCAATGTAGGCCTATTAAAACATCGTATGATAGATATATATGTATATATTTACTAATATTTATCAACATATAAATCTTACTTTCACTCTACGTTATGCTCATGCTAATACTTTAAAGGCATCTACAAGATCTTTGGCAAAATATTATTTCATGTTATTGAAAAGAAACTGACAGAAGTTTCTCCCATCATCTGTTATTATTGCATGCTGTCTTGTTGATCATCAAGAGAAGGTCAAGTGAAGATGAATAATGTGTTCTCTTTTAGTAATAACTACTTCTCAGAGTCAGGCTAATGGAAATTTAAAGTAAGGGAAACATTAAAAAACAAGACCTGTATTTTAAGACCAAGTATATTAATAATCTCCTTGAGACATATGAACAACATTGACTACAGAATTTAAGTAGTATTTCATTTCTTTAGAAGGACATTTAGCTATATAGTTTCCTAACTCAACATTAAGATTAAAAAGAATACAGTTAAGTGTGGCATTATAGTGTGTGTCTCCTATAGGCCACCTAACCAGGAAGAACAAGCAGATGAGACCCTCTACAGACAAATAGAAGGAACCCCACATTTGGAAGCCCTGGTCTTCATGTGTGACTTACTTCAACAACCCTGATATTTGCTGAGGGAGCAACTCAGGACATAAGCAATCCAAGATACTGATGGAGAGCATTGACAACAACTCATTCAAACGATAGAGGAGCCAACACAGATAGCTGCTCTGCTGGCTATCAAACTCACCAACAAGGGACTTGTTGGGGATGTGAAGGGAAAAGGCAGCCTTGGCTGCAGTGACCATGAGACGATGGAGTTCAGGATCCTGAGGGGAGAGAGAAGATTCACAATCCTGGCCTTTAGGAGACCATCTGCTTGTAAAAGCCTGGTGAGATAGAGTTCTAGAGGGAAGAGGGACCCAAGGATTACCTCCCCCAAGCTCTAGTGGTCCATCCAAATAGGAAGTCAGGCAAAAATGACAGGAGGCCTGTGTGGATGAACAAGCTCCTGGTCAAACTCAAACAAAAAAAAGAAGGCTACAGAGGGTAGAAATATGGACAGTTAACCTGAGAGGAATACAGAAACATTGTCTGAACTTTCAGGGATAAGGTAAGGAAAGATAAAGCTCAAATGGACTTGAATCTGGTCAGGGATGTCAAAGGCAAGAAAAAGGGCTTCTGTAAGTACCTAGGTGGCAAAAGGAAGGCTAGGGAAAATGTGGGCTCGGCTTCTGAATGAGAGGGGGCACCTGGTTACACAGGACATGGAGAAGGCTGAGGTCCTGAATGCCTTTTTCATCCCTGTCTTTACTAGCAAGACCACCCTTCAGGAACTGCAGTCCCCAGACACTAGGGAGAAAGGCTGGAGCAAGGAAAACATACCCTTGGTGGAAAAGGTTCAGTGCAGGAAATACATAAGCAAACTGGACATACACAAATCCATGGGCTCTGATGGGATGTGGCCAGAAGAGCTGAGGAAGCTGGCAGATGTCATTGTGAGGCCACACTTGATAATCTTTGGTTCATCATAACAACTGGGAGAGGTACTCAAAGACTGGAGGATTCTGTATTATGTTTTCCACCTTCATCTTTTCTGAATTGTTCAATGAAGAATATAAAGAGCTTCATTAATTTATTGCAATAGGCATGCTTTAAGTAGAGATATTTAGAATCAATGTATCTACTATACACAACTATTCTTCTTAATGCTTAAAAAAATTCTCCAAACACTCTCACAATTAAATGTGGTGCAAAAAAGTTAACAATTTTTCATTTCTTACAGGAAAATCTGTTGCTAAATAAGAGCAAGTATTGTATCTTAAACTAATATTTTCTCAGAAAAAGCAATCATGTACAGAACAAATATAGTCTTTTGTTTTTCAGTGACTGAATCACACATCTGAGGAGTCATTTTCCTATTGTTATTAGCAGTTGCAACCAGTTCACTTTCAGATATTGCACTTTATACTGACACTTAGTACCAGTTCACATCTCACCTTGACATATACATACTTGGAGCACTGAAGTAACAATTTGACACTTAAAAAGCAGTACAGAAAAAAGGTTCAAAAAACTGTCAAAGTCAGTTCTGGTCTTCCAGTTGTCAAGTCTGCCAGATGAATTTGCTTATTACTGAACTTTCTACTGAACTTAATTTCAGATACATTTCTGCCTCATTTGTTTCACTGTTTTATTTCACTCAAATCCAAAAGCAAGAAAAAGACAATTAGCCTTTTTTTTTTTTTTTTTTTTTTTTTTTTTACATTTCCTTCTGGAAAAGTGAGTTAAAGGAAACTTTTGAAGTGGGTGTATGAAGTTTTCTGAGTTCTTTGATGTCCCCTTCCTGAACCATGTCAAGATTATCATGCCTAAATATTCTTACGTAGTTTGAGGTTAAAGATGGGTTTAGACATTCCTGAAAAACAAAATACTCTAGAATAAATCTCAACAGAAGATTTTCATGTAAGGTTAAAGTCCCATTCACTCCCAAATAAAAGGTGACTTACCAGCCTGTATTAATAATAATGATCTGTATTATTATAACTAAAAAAGATTATTGCACTGATATAAAAAGCATTAGAAAATTATTCCAAATAAATTCTCAACATACACAAAATCACATTAATAGTTATTAAGTCACATTAATTGCTCAATACAGGATTAAAAAGAAAGGAAAAATAATCTGCAATGAACTGAAACTTCGGTAATAAGCTATCAACTGTCCCATTGTCTTCCACTCTGATTGAGACCTCGAGACATTCAAAAGATGATTAAATCAGTATTTATTACTGGACACCTTTAATTGACCATGCTATATCAGTTGCTGACTAATCTAAAATAGCATCTTCATAGCTGATTTTAACCTACGCTAAATCTGACAGAAAAAACTTGTTTAAAATTTAGTTTAATGATACTTTTGACCACAACTAAGAAGAATATTTGTCCGTTAAAGAATCCTTGAGTCTTTTGTTCCTGGTTAGGAACAAAAATGGGGAAACTTTGAAAAGTTAGAAAAGCTTTTGAACCTTTACTTCTTAAAAACTGTAGACTACAGGACTGGCTAAAAAAATCAAAAAAAAACCTTCAGAAAGTATACTGAAGACTCTAATTCACTAGTGCAGCTAAAATTTTTTGTTTGTCATTTCCAGTGAAGTTCTTTATTCTCAAAACTCTACCCAGAAAAGTGATTAATCCATCACCTAAACTCAAAATGGTAATTTTTGAAATTCCTCTTCTATTGAATCCTAGTTCAAAAAGCTTATAGGCACCATATATTTTCCAAATAAAATGTCCCCTGACATCCTCCATTTTGTACCTAGGCTTGAGAGTGCTGCCAGTGCCACAATTTTCTCAAGGCTGTGGAGTAGCCTTTTCTATTTCTGTTTTCTTGCACAGCCATGCTTTGGCAGACATTCTTAAATCATGCCAATTAGTTAACACCTGTGTAAAATGCTGCAGTAATCACCACTTCCTTCTAAAAGAACAGTTAATTGTACTTCTGTTCATTCACCAGCTCCATTCAGACCTCTCCCTGATGTTCAGTTCTCTTCTCCACCTTAGAGGTGTTGAACATGTTTCTTCCTTAAGAGCATCCAACTACATCTAGTTCTCTGAGCTGCTGCTATGTGCTGGGAGAGCAGAGCACCCACCCTTTCTAATAGGAGTTTGCTCTTTTGCAGGAAATAAT
Source organism: Falco naumanni (assembly GCF_017639655.2). Classification (NCBI taxonomy): domain Eukaryota; kingdom Metazoa; phylum Chordata; class Aves; order Falconiformes; family Falconidae; genus Falco; species Falco naumanni. The sequence goes on along the minus strand of NC_054056.1, from coordinate 56,583,291 downwards.
AAAATAATTTTTAGACTAGACAGAGCCTGTGAGACTTTAATGCAGGTAGCTTATAGTGGGTAGGAAACTCCAACTTGATTGCTATGGCAGCCACCTGCAGATATCCAGCTTCCAGACCTCGTTGCAGAGGTCAGTTATATATTTCACTGAGACTGGAAAAAGTTGCTTTGTCCTTAAGAAATTATATATATGTTCTGATCTAGGTTACTTGTTGCTGCAATTAATTTTTCCCAGTGTCCCTAATAGAATTTGACAATTTCTCAATTTTATTAACAAAAGTGAACATGCATCTTATTAACAAAAGTGGATGTTGAAGAGGCTTGTATGGCATTGTAAGAGCAACTGAAAGATTGTGGTACAGACAATTTGTAGTCTGAACAGATTACTATTACTACCCTGTCTATAAAGTAGTATTCTGCCCTGGTTAGAAACATTCTTTCCTCTGTACTTTTAAACTAGCCTTGTTTACTACTGAATATTTGCCAGTGACAAACACCATTGAAGATTCTCATTAATAATGATGAAACAACAGGGAAGGCAGTTGCAAAACTTAGTTACACTGCAATATCCTATGCACCTTCCTTCCCCGTATCAGATATAGGCATCATGCATCTCATACAGTTTCAAGAAATTTATTTTCACATCTTCAGCTGCCTGCTTTTTCAAATTTCATCTCAGATCTTAAAAATCGACTACACTTTTTTTTTTTTTTTTTTTTTTTTTTTTTTTTTTTAAATCACTATCAGCTTTATGATGGCTGGATTTCCATTTTCTGAAGGAAATATATTTGACCTCCATGGGTTTCAAACGCAGCTGGATTTCTTTTTTACTGAAGGAAATAATGTAAAACAGATAGTTCTATATAACTGCAGATTTATAAGTTCAGCTTTCTTTCGCTAAAATTTTACCATTCCAAGAAAAGAATGCAGGATAGCATGGGGTTTTTACTCTGATACCTTCACTATGGGCAAATATGCACCTTTTCATAAGCCAAAAAATACCATAGAGCAGTACTCGGTGGTGGTGCCTGTAGTGGTGGGAAGATAAACAAAACCACACTGCAAAAAAAAAAATCCAAGTGTGGTTGGATTGCATGATTCTCAACACTGCACAGCAGAGAATGATCACACAGCAATGAACATCTATAAGACTCCCTCCTCACTTGTAATTCAGACTTAGTGTTTCACAGCCCATTTTAAAAGGAATGAATTCAGGTATTTCAGAGCCATTACACTTTCACAACAGACTGTTAGGTAAAACAGAGGGGGGGTATGCAAAAATCTTCCTCCTTCCATTTGTCCTATCATGACAGAATAGTTAAAAGACAGATACAGCACTAATGTAAATGTGAAGACTGAGCTTTCCCTCCACATGAGAAAGTAAGTGATGGGAACAGATTTTCTTAAGCAGCTAGAACGCTACCCAGTTTGTTCCAGCAAGCACACTACTTCATTGGAGCCAAACTCCTCTTGCATGTGAAGCTGCTGCAGGGCTATTCCAGCTGCAGTCTCTTATGCACAAAGGACCTGAGGCACTTGCCAGAGGTAGGCTTTAGATCCTAGCTCTTAACCTTTTGCTGAGGCTCCAGCATAGCTTTCATTTCTACTGTGAAGAATGGAGAACGTGTTGACTGTATGGGATGGAATTGCAGATGGGAATTCAGGCAGGCCCAAAGCCCTCTTCCCCTTTCACTGCCATTAATTCTGCAAGTGTGCACAGTAAATATTTTGTAAGTATGTTGCAGTACAAATTGTTGAGTAACAACAGAGAAAGAGCAGATAAAGTTTTCACAGGCTTAACTGCCTTTGCTTTGGGCACACTCTAAAGAAACTTTGGTTGAGACTGTCTGACTCTATGAACAGACCATGAGCTCATTACCATGAGCCACATGGTAATAACCCCAAAGTGTTTATATTATGACAACAAATTATCTTTGCCTAAAAAATATTCTTGCAGGAGCAGAGAAGAGGGAAGGAATGTTTTATTTATGGTGAGGTATTCTAAAAGATCAAAACAATTAAAGTGTTCTCTAATATACCAAAATCATAATTATCTTCCTTGCAGAATGCACTTTAACAGATTTAAGCCTATAACAAATAACATAGCAGACCAACAACAAAAACATTGCTGTTTAGCTTATTTTAGAATTATTTCCTTACACCAATTTCCTGTCAGTTAGTGTCTAGTCAGTTGCAAAATGAATCCTTCAAGTGTATGTTCTTTATTTCTGTAAGAAACCCTTCTTTTATAATGAGCCTGGTATCACCAGATTATGTAGTTTAAAAATCTTTTCCTTTCTTCCTTTCTTTTTTATTGTTTGACCATTCAATTTTAAAGGGAGAGAAAAGCAGCCAAAACCCTAGTAACACTAAAACCTGCTATTAGATAAAGGTCTCAAAGGTCTTACATTTCATTTGCACAGCCCAATTCAACGACTTCACAAAACCTTATGCTGTAGAAAAAGAACTCTGTGGAGTTTGTGGATATTGAAATTACATAACAATCTGTGTGTTGGTGGCATTGTAATCTACCTGAAGAACAAAAGCTCTGAAACCTTCTAGTCCAGAGCTCATGGAAAAGAATGGAAAAGAACTATCTTGTGGCTGCCTATAATGTTCGGCAGAAGATCATCACCTGCCTCTGGTTAGTTTTGTCTGATTTCTGTGACTAAGTGTGTCTGCTGTGTCTGAGGTTTATAAATTATTCAGCAGAGAGAGACTGCTTAATGCAGCTTAATAGTCTAAAACTCTCATGTTCTGCACTTGTATGTACATATATATATTTATATACCTCTATATAATTTTATATGCATATACTATGCTTAAGCCCTGATCTCCTTCTGCATTATTTCATAGCCTAGCTAGAATGATTTTCTTTTCATTAGTAGAGATTACTTCAAACTCTGAATTGGAATATTCAGCTGCATATGGTTTACATTCTAAAATTCATGTCAGTTGGAAAAAATCCTTTTGCTGGAGCTAGCTGCTAATATTTGAGCAAAAAATCTTAAAAGGATGCTTCAGAAGACCATAATTCATTGGATTTCTATGTTCGTTTGTATATTATCAGGTGGTTTTGTTCAATAACAAAATAAGGTAGAATGGCACCCACCACAACCGTATGCACACAATTAAGGAAGTGCAAAGGAGACAGCATTACAGGGAAGCTCTAATGCAGAGGACATGCTTTTTCTAGGAAATCAGCAAGACCGGTGCCCAAATAAACACCTGCACTCCAATGCATGCAGCAGGAAAACAACAGAAGGAATTAGAACTTGGTGTGCAGTTGCAGGGCTACGATCTCATTGACATCAAAGTAACATGGCACTTTAGGAAGGGCAGATGGGGACAGTAAGGATGGGGAGTTGCCCTTTATATGAAAGAATAGTGGGAATGTGGGAAGATCTGCCTTGAAATGAATGATGAACCAGCTAAGAGCTTATGGGTAAGGGTTAGTGGACTGACTAAAATGTGCAACACTGTGGTGGATGTCTTCTACCAACTGTCTGGTCAGGAAGAAGTAGATAAGGCCTTCTTCAGAGCTCACATTTGCAGATATTGCTTGTCATGGGTGACCTCAATCACCTGATATCTGTGAAGGGGAAACAGACCCGGATACAAGCAATCCAGAAGGTTCCTGCAATGTGTTGGTGATAATTTCCTGAGTAAAATAAGTGGGGGAGCTTGCAAGGGGATGTGATCTGCTGGATATCATATTTACAAACATGGAAGAAATGGTCAGGGTTATGAAGATTAGGGGCAGCCTTTGCTCTGTTGACTGAGTTGGTAGAGTTCAAGATCCCAAGGGGTGGAAGCAAGGCAAAAGGCAGCATCACAGGCTTTCAGAAAGGCAAACTTTGGCCTTTCAGGGACTTGCTTGAAAGAAACAAGCAAAAGTGGGAGGACGCATGCATGGAAGAAAAAGTTCCTGACTAAATGCAAACATAAGCAGGAAGCATACAAGAGATGGAATCAGGGACAGGGGACCCAGGAGGAATATAAACACACTGTCTGGGCATGCAGATATCCAGTTAGGAAAGCCAAAGTCCCTGTAGTGTTAAATCTGGTGGTGGACACAAAGGACAACAAGATACATGTTTAAGTTGTAAAAAAAAAAAAAAAAAAAACCAAAAAAAAAAACCAAAAAAAAACCAAAACAAAAAAAAAACCCAAGGAAAGAAGTGGGTCATGGCAATCAGTAGAGGTTCCTCAGGGCTGAAAGAAAGAAAGTGTCCCTTCTATTTCCAAGAATGGCAAGAAGAAATATCTGGGGAACCACGGGCCAGTCAGCCTTACCTCACTCCCTGGCAAGGTGGTAACATGAATCCACCTGCAAACCATTCCCAATTGTCTTGAGACAAGAGCATGACTAGGGGTGGTAAATATGTATTTATGAAGGGGAAATCTTGCCTGACAAACCTGATATGTTTTCACAATGAAATTACTAGCTTGGTGGATGAAGGATGAGCAATGGATGCTGTTTCCCTTGACTTAGCAATGTTTTCAACTCTGCATCCCATAACATCCTGAAAGACAAATTAATGAAGTACAGAATAGACAAATGGATTGAAAACAGTCTGAAAAACCAGGTGGACCAGATGTTTGTGCTACCATGCAAAAGGATCTCAACTGGCTGGAAAAAAGGGCAGAGAGGAATCTCATGAAGTTCAGTAAATGGAAATGTTAAGTCCTACCCCTGGACAGGAACAACCCCATGCATCAGGACATACTGGGGGCAAAATGACTGGGAAGCACCTTGGCAGAAATGGTCTTAGGTGTCCTCGTAGGCACCAAGCTTAATGTGATTTGAACATGGCCTTGTAGTGTTGAAGGCCAGCAGCATCCTGGGCTGTATTAGAAAGACCATTGCCCAAAGACTGAGGGAGGTGATCCTTCCCCTCACTCAGTATGACTGAGGACCATCTGGAGTGGTGGGTCTGGCTCTGGGCTCCCTGGTGCAAGAGACATGGACTTACTGGAACAGGTCCAGTGAAGGACCATGAAGAGGATAAAGGGTCTGGATCATTCACCATAGATGGAGAGGCTAATAGAGCCTCTCAATGGTATACAGAGACAGAAAAAGAGGCAAAGGGAACAGACTGAAACACAGGAAATTTAATTTCAACAGGAGAAACACATTTCTCACTTCAAGGGTGATTGAACAGTTGGAACAGATTATCCTGACAAGCTGTGGCATCTCTGTTCTTGGAGATATTAAAAACCTGAGTGGACACAGCCCTGGGCAACTTGCTTTTATTGATCATCCTCTGAGCAGGATGGTTGAACTAGATGATCTCGAGAGGTTCCTACCAGCTTCAACTGTTCTGTAATTTTGTAATTTTAGAAGTTATGGTTGCATATCTTTATATGAATGATCACATTTTTGCAACACTGTAATGAGATAATTTATTTTTAATTGTTATCTTCACTGATCTGCAATAACCAATGGATATCATAAAGCAGATGTTCTTTTTGGTTTTGGTTTTGGTTTTGGTTTCAGATGGAAGCTGCAATTCCATACCATGGGATTATTTGCAATACAAAGTAAAGTAAATGCTTGATCACAGTCTTTTGCAAAACTATCAGAAATTATTTCTGCACAGACCTAGTACAAAGAATTTTGCTAGGCAATCACAAGCCATAAGAACAGGAACATGAACAAGTAAAGGCAACATCTGGTTTGAGATGGCATACTGTCTTCCTTTTGCTTCCCAAGGCCTTGCAACTGAATGTTTAAAAATTTTTTAGTTATATCCATCTTTTGGATTTGCCTATGCAAATTGTAAAAGCAATGCCACTTGTACATGCCGTATCTAGACTTTTCTCATGGCATTATATTCTAGGACTTTAAGTGTGGAAACTGGAAGATTTTCCCATCTAAAATGAGAGGGTTTTGAGCTCTTAACACTTGCTTGCTCTGACCTTTAGAAGTAGAACACGAGTTACAGCTCTTCCTTTAAAGAAGGATTTTAACGAACCAAATAATTCCTCCATATATTCTTTACCTATTTTACCTTTAAAGAACATTTCTTTGGTGAAGAAAGAGAAAATAGATCTGAATATATATTTTACTTCTTTTCCATGAATAAAATCTCCTCACCTAAGAGTTACCAGCTTAGGTGAACAGATTCTTCTACCTGTTCTGCTAGTAAACAGTCAAGAGAATTGGAATTTTGGTGCTACATATTCATTCTTTGATTCAGAAAAGTGCTTATGCTAGTGGCTCTTAAATGCATTCTTTGAGACCTCTGTCTCAAAGGAAAAGATCATGCAATGGATGTATGAATCCTAATTCACATAAATTAACATAAAAATTATAAACCTACTACACTTCAACAAGTGCATCCATGTATATACACCTTGTATAGAGAATTTTATGTAAATTATGTATACATGATCAGTAAAACACACAGACTTCACAGTAAATGATTTCATAGCTATATAGCAAAAAAGACAGATTTAAAACCAAAATCAAAACAAATTAAAAACAAAATATAATTTGAATGTGACTAGGAAAAGTATTTGGAATATCACAGACTATATCATTACACAAGGTAAAAGTCTGAGGCCTCACTGAAACGGATTCATGTTGACTTCAATAGGATTTCACCTTTAGAGTTTTACTCCAACTCACATTTTTTAGGAAAAAAGTAATACTTTCAGAGACATAACAAAATGAAGCAGCAATATATCTTATCTAAACCCTACACAAGCCCCTGGCTGGCAGCAACAAGCATTACAAGACTTGACAGGATGGAATTTTAAACCTGACACAATCATATCAATCGGAGGGCACAAGCCAGAGCAAAACTTAATAACCTGGTGCCTCCTGCATTGATGACAGCAAAAATAAATCCATAAGCCAGGCAGTTTTAGGAAGGTTTCTTTCCCAGCCCTTTTAAGAAATACAGATTTCACTAAAGCCACAGACCAGAACAAGATGCAATGAAGAAAAACTGTACTATATTTCAAATCAGCTAAACGTGTATTGCAAAAAGCCCTGTTCCATGATAGCTAGTATGAGCAGCCAAGGAAAACTAAAAGCAAACAACAAAACCCAGAAAAAATAAGCTGATTTATTAACTAAATATAAATGAAAGACACTGGGCAGGCCTGTCCTCTAAAGATAATTACCCCCTTTCACATGGAGCATTTGGTAGGATGAGACCAAAGAGGAACATCCCATACAATTCCCTGGGAAGTGTCCTTCTAAGTCAGTAAAAGCTGGAGTACCGCAGGGAACTGAGGACAGAATTATCCAGTACAACATATTTGGAATACCTGCCTGAAAAGGTGTATTTAATGATTCCTCATCTGAAGTTCTGCCATGCTATGAAGGGCCATGAGAGGGGTTGCACGTTCCTTTTTCATAGCACTTTGAAACAAAGCACGATCAAAACGCAAAAGCCGCAAAAAGCCAGTGCCCCACTCTCATGAAGTCAGACTTGCCCTTGCAAAATCCCTTGGCAAGACATGCAAAACTAAATGGAAGCTTTGACTTCACAAATAATGTGAAATTAAGTCTGCATTACTTTCTTAATAGGACACACAACTGTAATCTCTAACCCGTGTTTGAAAATTTTGGTCACATTAAAAATACCTATTAAAGACTTAATAGGATTAAACATAATCCATACACAAATGAGCATCATAAAAATACCTGTGCCTCAGACATTATAGTTTGAATTATCACCTTCAAAACTAGCACTATTTATAACTACTTGATTTTACATCAAAGAATAGGGACTTGAGACTTTGCAATCAGTGTTGCTTCAATGTTACTGTAAAATTACATCCGTACCCAATGAGAAATATCATAATCAGTTCCCATTCGAGTCACTTGGAATCTGCCTGGCCCAATTAAATAACTGTAAGACCATTCTGAAAGACATATTCTCCCTAGAGCACTGCAGAAATTTAAAATGAGCCAAGTGAATTAGCCACAGTATGTAGGTGGCCTGCTCTCTGCCTGTAGGTATAATTTTAAGCTTTTCTAAGATCTACTCAATCAACTCACTCACTTTATGGCTAATAACTGTAACAAATCACATTTTCTTTATGGGTAAATGTCTCATTTGTTTCAAAAATGTGTACTGGATGTAACAATTGTGCAAGAGTCACGATTTGTAATTATAAACTAGAATATTAGGAGGGCTGACTTCTTGCACAGATGCCATTACCACAACTGGAAACAAAACAAAAGTGGAAACAACATTCAGCTTGAAATCAGTAGTAATCATTATTTAATGATGACTTAATGACATGGAAAAAAAAATATGTTTCATTTTTTATAATGGTGAAACCTAAGAATTGCTTTTGAACACATTTAGTTTTATAGAGTAAAGAAGTAGAATGCATCCATAAATAATTGCAGAACAGGGGATCAAATGAGAGCTGATGCTAACATTCATATTGTACTTTTCTGGTAGGAAATGGAAGTTTGGAGTTATCAGAACAGGGGGTCTAAACATTTCTGACATGTCCAGGAATACTGCAAAGCATTTACCTGACCACATGTTGCTGTAGCAATCCATAACTTCCCTACCATTATTTATGCTGTGATTGCAAACACCTCTGCAAAATGCCTTATTTTTTCCACTCTAAGTTGTTTGAATACACCTCAGGCATTCAGTTACAGCCATTACAGAAACACTATGTTGCAGCATTTCTGGGTCTATGATAACAATTTTAACCCTTCCCTCATGTTATTAATAACCATTCAAATGAACACAATATATATTGCTACTCCAGCATTCATAGGTTTGTTTATATGTTGTTATAAAATTTATTCTGTGGTACTAGAATGAAAAAGCATATAAATATATATATATAACCAACCATAATTGCTTTAGAAATCAAATGCATGAAATTCAGGAAATTAAATTCCCAGTGTTCAAGTTCAGTGTTAACCCAATTCACTTGTGATCATGTCTGGAAAAGTGATTTCTAGAGGACATCAATTGTACTTTGAAATTTGTCAAATTATAAGCGGAACTGATAAAGTATTTTGGCACTTCCATTAGAAGAAGCCAGTTTAGATTGCCAGTAACATCAAATCTGAAATATGCCAGCTTAAATATCTGCTTTAGGATTGTTTCTTTTCCTTTTCATGAGTACTCAGTAGGTTCAGTTTATGAAAGATGAGTGAGAGGTGACTCCATCACAGCTTCTAAGTGCTTCCATGAGTAGAAAATGCCAAATAATAGAGAGCTCTTTAGTCTAGCAGCATAAGGCATAGCAAGAACCAATGGCTGGAAGATAAAGCTAGGTAAACTCAAATAGAAATAAATGTACATTTGTTTTAAGCTGAGTAATTTATCTATAGAAAGAAATCTATCTGCAAAGTACTATGAAATCCATTTTTTAAAACAAAGTTTCTTCAAAGTAGGAGTGATATCTTTCTGGAACATGCTTTCATTACACATCGGGACTAATGCCAGGGAAAATGTATGCTACTTGATGACCTGAGCTATATAAGAATGTACTCTGATAGTCCTGAGATGCAAAGGCTGAAGAAAATGCAGCAAATCACACAGCATCGGTGAGAAGTCCCAAGCAGAGAAAGTCAGCAACTGAAAGATGTGAGATTGCAGTCTTAAGTATCTATCTGACCAAGCAAGTTGATATGAAGACTGACAGATTTCCTTGGCTTTAGAAGGGAAACACAATTACATACATATCCCTGTAAAGGCACCTTTTTTCTGTAGGTTGTGACAGTCCTAAAGCCTTCCAATGTAAGCAGTTTGGTGGCTGTACAAAGAAGCACTGACATCTGCGAAGTCAAAACATCCGTTTCTCATGCTCGTCTTCTAAATGTATTGTGAGGATTTGTTTCTCTGATATTGCTGCAGTCATGTTAGTTCTGAGATCATACTCATCCTTCCATGCCTATTACTACTAAGTCCTGAAAGTAGTGAGAAATGATGCTTTCTGAGCTTTAGATATGGTTTTCTTTTTTTTTTCTTTCTTTTTTTTTTTCTTTTTTAGTTATTTGCATTGTTTCTTTTTTTCACAATAAGATCATAGGATCATTTTGGTTGAAAAAGACCTTTAAGATCATCAAGTTTGACCACTAATCCAGGACAGCCAAGTCCATTACTAAACAATGTTCCTAACCACCACATCTACACATTGTATACTACAGTTCTCACTGGCTGAAATTTCTTAGTTATTTCTTGGGGATGTGTCTGGTATTTCAAAGCCCAGTTTTTAATACTAATATATTTGTTTCTGATCTGAAGCCCCAATAAATGAACTGTGCTATCTTTGAGGTGGACGCAATGGTTCAATGTGTCATGGAATGCAGCTTAGTTTTATACTTCTTTTAATCTGTTTAATGCAACCAAGCAGCAGTGTAATGGAAATTCTTTTCAGGTGCAATGGAAGTTGCCATACACCTGTTCACTCTCCTCAATACTCACTGTATTGAACTATGTCTTACCCCCAGGATGTGTCTAAATATCTGCTTAAAAACCTTTACAGATGGTACCTTGAATCAGTAATAATTCAGAACTCAGTATAATTGTGTCACCTGTGCAGTAACTATAAGGTACAGCTGAAAAATTCTGAGATGGCATATACAGAGTAAGCTTGCTAGATAACTGCAAGTTGAACTTGTGCAACAGTTGCTCCATAGACAGCTCAGAAAAGTGCTATCATTATTAACAATACAATCACAACATTATTGCATTTGCATGCATAACAGATTATCAAGTCCCTGGATATATTCTGTTTGGAATTGTTGAGCAGTTACGGTGAAAGAGAGGGAAAACATACACGCATGAATGCTCATAGGGACAGGAAAAGAAGTACAGGCACAAGAAGTAACAGTATGACAGTAAAAAAAATGTGTCCATAGCACTATTATATTTTTAAAGTCATTTTACTGTCCCTGTCAAATTTAGTCCCAGATTGATCAGATTTTTTTTTTACTCTTCCCTTCGTATTAGAGAATGAGACAGAATTTATTTTTTCTATTGCTGTTTTAGCCTTTTTCTGTCTCATTAATAGGGCACTTTTAAATTTCACAGCACTTTTTAACCAGCATTTTTTTGGTTGACTTTATTCCTATTTTCAGCTTCCAGTTTATGCTGCTTTCTGATAGAAATAAGATGTTTCTAAAACTCATGTTTTCCCAAAAAATATAGAGATAATGTTTCAGTACTTAACCCAATAGAAAAAAAATGTTCCTTATCATGCGAATTCAAGCTTACTGTATAAAACAAATTCACTGGTTGTTTTGATCAGTAGTAATACTGTCATTAAGAAGCAGACATAAAATTGACCCACACAGAACATTACATATCTACATACTTACATTGATTTCATGTT